>NW_022196844.1:0-284367 GCF_008641045.1 Pistacia vera
CGGTAAGATGAGGCCATGATGTTTAATAGAAAGCAATAGAAAGTGTGAGGAAAGAATTAAGAGAAATACATACGGGGATAGACAGATAGAGGGTTTACTGACTGAGCATTATTTTGTGGTCACCCCGTTATTTTCCTTTGTGGATGCAGGAACTAGGTGATGATGCAGTCGGAGGGGCGTCGGCAAGCGAGATGTAATAGCTACACTGTTTCCCCTGTTTTTGTCTTTTTAAATGGCATTTTGTAAATAATGCTCTTTGTGTATAAAAGACTTATTACTTATAATAAAAAGAAAAGTTTTGGGCCCATTTTCTATTATTATTATGCATGCATTGTACTAGTTTACAGCAGATGTTACATCAAAGATATCTTAAACAACAATTTGTAAAGTGGTGTGAGCACACTAGGTTGCAAAACACCAGTCCTAGGCCATTTGGCAATAGATCCACTAGTGATAACCTTGACAATTTTGTCTAAGTCTAAACTCTTCAAGTCATTGTTCTTTTTGCTCTTCTTCAAACCAAGAGCATCCCTAACAACACTATCAGTAAACAAGACCTAATGTCCTCTAACATAGACTTTATCATTATGCTCATTTGAATTTGGTTCAGCATTGTCCAATCCAAAATTGGCGTAAAACTCTTGAACAAGCGTTTGGAGAGGGGCAGTCAGGCCTGAATGGTTCCTAGCCATTTTTTTTTTCTTCATCATGACAGGGAATTCATTAAAATCTTCTAACCTAAAATTGTCTTCGCTCACAATTGTCTTCTTGACAACGTGGCTTTTAAACCTAATTTCAGTTGCAAGTAAAACAAGTGGAGAGATGTTACCAAATGTGGGTTCTTCCATAACAACCTTTCCTTCCTTCTTAGCCAACTCTACTCGAGTCAAAGGTTTTGAAGGCGCAGCTTTCGTAGAAGCTTCCTTGCACAATTTCAAAGTAGCTATCAGAGTGTTGTCTAAGGTGCTGTCCAATGCTGAAGGAGATTTTTTTTAGCGACTTCTCTGGTGAAACAAGGGCTGACTCTTCTTGTCGGCGCTCCGAGTTTTGGTGATCACTAGAAATAGAGGATGAATCAGGGGTGGTTAAGTGATTCAATTCTTCCTCTTGATATTCTTCTCCTGCATTTGCATCAGTCACTGGAGAAGTCGGGTTTTTTGCAAGCATTTGACTACGCAATATGGTCTTCTTCATTGCCAAAAATCCTTTTCCCAGGGATCTTTCTTTTCTTTTTGGAACCTCTATTGCTTTCTTTCTTGAATCCATGAGAGAAAAAACAAAAACAAAAAAGTCTGAGAGAAATGTTTAAGAGANACATATATCTATATATATGTTTTAAACTACAAGTTTATTCTTTAAATAGGATTTTAAAATAAACTTCTTTCCTAGGCGTGCGTTTTCTAGGTTCTCAATGGCCAAGGGATACTTAGGAAATACCCGGCTAGGGAGGGGTTTTACATGAAATGCTTCACATAAATTTTTGAGAATCAAGACAGTCAATCTGTGCAATTTACCCTAATAAATCAAAATTTTCAATCTTAGAGAGGCACAAAAACTCATAAGGAAGTTGTCAACATTATGCAATCAAAATAACACTTCCTAATCACACACAAGTGAGATAAATTCTCAAGAGCTTGTCTTAATGTGTGATAGTGTCCTCAAGGGGGTAAAATGACACATTGGTTAATTTAAAATTTTGCAAGTGAAGCTTACCCTTCCTTCATGCCCAACAATATTTTGCATTTTTCTTTTTTCAGCAAGGAAGATAAAGATTTTTCTTTTCTTTTCTTTTTTATTAAAGGGAAAATAACTCTCATAAACATAAACAAAATGTAGCTTTCACACTTGCAAGAAAGTAGTCCTCTTAATGATAGATTTTTCAAAATATAGGGGTCTCTACAAATCAGAAAATTACTCAAAACAAGTTTCACACTTCATGGAAGGTAGCTCTTTTATAATGGTGACAAGAATGGATAGTCAACTAATGATGCAATAAGTTCATGTTATAGAGAGAGTCTCAGTGGACACAACATACCAGAGTTAGCACGTAGAGAAGAGAAAATAAATGACAATTAGAATGCTAGCACAGATCAAGGAGTTTTGACAAACAAAAATAAAAGTAGCATGTTCATGCTTTATTCATCAACTGAAATGAAAAACTATTCAAGTTGAAGTAGTCCAATGGACTTCCTCAAGAAAATAAAAGTATCATAGTTAAGTGCTTTTTGTAAATAAATCAACCAATTGGGATTTTTCACATGAGCAAGTGCAATGATGTTCTCCTTAACTAACTCTCTAATGAAATGATGTCTAATGTTAATGTGTTTAGTCCTAGAATGTTGGATTGGATTCTTAGAGATGTTAATGGCACTCGTGTTGTCACAAAAAATTGTCACACAATCTTGATCAACACCATAATCATTCAAACATTTGGTTTAACCATAAAATTTGAGTCCAACAACTTCTTGTGGCAATGTACTCAGCATGGACAAGGAGATTGCATTTTGCTTCTTGCTGTACCATGTGACAAGATTGTTTCCCAGATAGAAACATCCACCCGAAGTACTCTTCCTATCATCCAATCTAAATCACTATATCCAACCAAACAACTGTTAGAATCAAATGAGTACCAAAGGCCAAAATCACATGTACTTTAAACACATTTCATGATTCTTTTCACTGCATTCAATTGCAATTCAGATGGATTAGTTTGAAACCTAGCAGAAACACCAACACTAAAGCAACTATCAGGTGAGCTCACAATTAAGTAAAGAAGACTTCCTATCATGCTTCGGTACATCTTATTATCTACCTTTTTACCATGTTCATCTTTGGACAATTTAAGTGTAGCGCTCATAGGAGTTTTAGCATGCTTTGCATTCTCAAGACAAAATCTTTTCAACATGTTTCTAGTATACTTTAATTGGAAAACAAACATGCCATTGTTCATTTGTTTAATTTAAAGATCAAGAAACATATTCAATTCCCCTACCATATGACAGGCTATTTGTAAGTGTACGAAATCGTGCAAGTAGTAAAGCTCGAGTGAACGAGTGTCGAATCCCAAGAGAACTACTTACCGAGTACCAAACTAGTCTATTTTATTGCTATTTGATGAAACAAAATTTTAAGAATGAATTGATGAAAAATAAAACATACTAAAAAGTAAACAAAAGAAGAATTGTATGAATACTTTGGTAAAACGATCAATAAGACTAAACCTATGGCACAGATTTCACACCAATTTAATCCTATGCATTGACAATTATTGTTAACCTAATTAAACTTATTCTAAAGGCCAAACTCCCTAATATGCCACTAACTTTCTCTTAAACAATTAGCAAATTAACCCTTAAGCAACAACCCAAAATATCTCCAAGTTGGATTTCGGAGCCAAGAGATCATTAAATTCTATGGAATTTACCAGAGCCTCACAGATCGCGGTAACCTATCTCTAGCATTCGCTCAATTTATGGTTTTATTACCTTAAACTAATCAGGTTTCATCTCTTGATCTCAACCCAACCCAACCCACGATACTAGTCAACTCTCGGATCCAAAAGAATTGAAAGCATTACTCACAATAATAAAACCTAGAATTAATGCTCAATTAAAATCAACAACAATAACGTCAACAAATATTCATAAATTGGGCTACATCTTTAGCCCTAGAAAAGGGATTTAGTTCATAATTGTAGTAATTAAAACAACCATTGTATTAACAAACATGAGTTCAAGAGAAAAAAAAATAAAAAAACTTCTCTAATTGGCAAACGAGAACTGTAGGAATTTCAATCTCGAAGATAGTAGCCACCCTTTCTCCTTCTCTAATCTCCCTAAAAACTAATTAAAGACCCTTATTTACAGTACTAGGGTTTGGAGGTTAATTAGGATAGAATTAAATGCTCAAAACATTCATATTCAGACTAGGAGAATATAATAACCCAAACAGGCCCGTGATCCATCGCTGTGGTGACATAAATGGTAGCTGTAGTGATCGTTCTTTCTGTCCCACGAGTCTGGAATCTTTAGAATTTGGCAAAATCACCAACTTGAATTTTTTAGCTCTCTTAATAATCTTTCCAACGCCATAAGAATCATTGAATTCTGATTTCTACAGCTCAAGTTATGATCCAAACATCGAAGCATGTTCATCTTGACAAATTTCCAAGTTTTACGTCTCATCTTCAACATGTTACAACTTTCTCGTTTCAACTCCGATTCTTGCACCGTTTGTTCCTACTTGTCACGAATTCCATTGACATCTTTTTTCTTCATTCATATATCAATTTTACTCAAAATATACTCTGTGATCCCATAAAAGGTATTTATGAAATAATTAACTCAAATTTCACAATAAAAACACATTTTTCCTCAAATAATCTAATTGAATCACTAAAAAAATATGTATTTTCAAGCTCTTATCACCATACTCATATCAAACTCATTTTTCATCAAGTTAATGAATTCTAGTGCATATGAATGAGATGTAAAACCAAACATAATATCATCAACATAAATTTGTGCACACCTAATTTCATTGTTAGCACGCTTGATAAAGAGGGTTTTGTCAGCATTACCTCATTTATAGTTATGCTCAAGAAGAAAAGTTGTCGGCCTCTCATACCAGGCCTGTGGGGTTTGTTTTAAACCATAGAAAGTTTTCTTCAATCTGAATACAGGATTAGGCTTGTGGGGTCTTGAAAGCCAATTGGTTGTTCAACATACACTTCTTCAGTGAGCATTCCATTCAAGAATGTGCTTTTGACATCCATTTGGAAAAATTTGATCTTGAGGTAGTAAGCAACAGGAAGCAGCAAGCGGATTCATTCAAGTCGAGCAACAGAGGTGACATTACCAAACTCATCAGTTTTATTTTTGAAAACCCATTTGGTACCTATTATGTTGATTCCCTCTGGTCTTGGTACAAGCGTCAACACGTCATTCCTTTCAAATTGTTATAGTTCTTCTTGCATTACTTCAATCCAATTTTCATCTTCCAAAGCTTGTTTGGCATTCTTAGGTCCTGCAAGAGACACATAACAAAGATGGTTAATTTCATTTTATCTTCTCCTTCTTGTAACCATTACCTCATTTGGATCTCTAATCATGGTTGAAGGTGGATGAGCTTTTTGAACCCATGTTAGTGGATCTTTTCTTCTTTGATTTCTCCTTTGAAGGTTTTCATCAAAAAGATCAACAACAAACTCTATCTCCTCATTTTGCAATGATAAATCAGCAGATAATTCTTTGCTTGGAGCAGATCCTGTTGTTTTAGCACCAATAGTAGATGACAACACATTTACCAAAGGTTTAGGTTCAGGAGATTCAACAGTGTTCACACCATCTTGTATGGGTACACGAGGACCAGATATGTCTTGAATTTCACATTCTTGAGAATACTCTGAAAAATACTCCGCATCACTAAACGCAACATTAATGGATTCTAAGACTTTTTCAGAACGCATGTTATAGATCCTAAATGCAACAACTCTTGGAAGAATATCCAATAAAAATTCCTTCATCACTCCTAGAATCAAATTTACCTAGATTCTTTTTACCATTGAAGATGTAAAATTTGCATCCAAACACGTGAAAGTAAGAGGGATTAGGCTTCTTACCCTTCCACATCTCATAGGGAGTTTGAACAGTACCTTTTCTGAGGTAAACTCTATTGGAAATATGACATGTCGTGTTAATGGCTTCTGCCAAAGTCTTATAAGAAGCTTTTTGGCATTAAGCATTACCCTAGCCATCTCTTGAAGCATTCTATTTTTTCTTTCCATAACACCATTTTGTTGAGGTGTTTTTGGTGCTGAAAATTCATGAAATATGCTCTGCAATTCACAAAAGTTAGTAAAATCAGCATTCTCAAATTCCTTTCCATGATCACTCCTAATTCTCACAATATTTGAACTCTTCTCAACAAGCAACCTTTTAGCCAATTTCTAAAAAGCATTAAATGAATCAGATTTCTCACACAGAAAATCAACCTAAGCAGACCTTGAAAAATCATCAACACAAACAAACACATACCTCTTACCTCCTAGACTCCCGATTTGCATAGGACTCATTAGATCCATATGGACCAATTCCAAAACACATGAGGAATTGAGATTAGACAAAGTTTTATGAGATATCCTGGTTTGCTTACCATGTTGACATAGACCACACACATTACCTTTTGGAAGTTCAAGTTTTGGTAGTCTTTTAACTACTTCCTTCTTTGAGAGTCTTACTAAGTCCTTGAAGTTCATGTGACCAAGTTTCTCGTGCCACAAGTTTGTGGAATCTGTTTTAGAACTGAAATAGGACACATGGTTAGAAAGCAAGTAACAATTGTCATTTGACCTTTTTTTCTCAAGTAGAGAAACACCTTTACCATTCAAGATTTAACACTTGTCCTTTGAGAATTGAACTAAAAAATCTTTGTCACAAATTTGACTAATACTAATCAAGTTAGCTTTCAAACCATCAACAAGTAAGACATCTTTCAAAACAAGAAAATCAGGAAGCACAATTGATCCTTTGCCAAGAATTTTACCTTTCTTTTCATCTCCATAAGTGACATGTCCACTATTAACCGATACAAGTTTAGTCAAGAGAGATTCATTACCTGTCATATATCTTGAACAACCACTGTCTAGATACCAAAGATCATTTTGAAATGCAAGCAAAAAAGTATGAGACACAAAGCAATTCACATCAGCTTTCGGTTTCCAAACCTTTTTAGAAGAAAAACTATTGTTAACATTATGATTTACATTAGCAACAAAACTACGGTTTTTAAAAATTTTCTTCAAATAAGCAATGAACCTGAAGCATTTGGGTCTGATGTGACCTTTCCTGTTACAAAAATGACAAATAGGAATGAATTTTGATACCTTTGTAACCTATCTCACAACAGTTTCTTCAACAGGAGTTCTGGTGGCTTTCACAAGCACATTAGAACCAGCTTTCAATGTGCTAGCACCAGGACTAAATCCCAAACCATACCAATCTCTAAAATATTTTCCTTAACCAAGCACTTCATCCAGCTTAAGAGAACCTGCATTCAACTTATCAATGATGGCCTGGGCCTCAGTTAGTTCACTAGTAAGGACAACAATCTTTTTAGACAAGGATTTCTTTTGTTTCAACAAGGAAGCATTCTCAATACCAAGAGTTTGTAACTTTTTCATAGCCTTTAGCCATTGGTCATACATCTTATCATATGCTTCTTGTTGCTAGGCATAGACATCTTTAGTGTCATCTGAAACGTCACTCTTACCATCTTTTTAATTCACTATGAAGGCTAAAAATTCTCATAATTACCTGAATCATAATCATCACTTTCATCATGCTCACTTTCACTTAAACTAGCAGTCATGGCTTTACCTTTCTTCTTTTTTAATATATTAGCACACTCAGACTGTAGTGCCCAAAACCCTCACATTCAAAACACTTGATACCTTTATTTTTCATTTCTTAAACTTTTGAAAAAAAAATTTGTAAAGGTACCAGGGTTTTGATGGTCATAAGGCTTTTTCACAAAAGATTTTCAGCCATAACCACTAATATGAGGCTTTTCATGTTTTTCTTTAAAAACTTTGCAAAATTCTTTGTAAGTAAAGCACAATTTTCATCATTCAATAAACTTAAACCACAATCATCAAAAAGATCATAATCAACCTCATGTTTGAGAGTCAAACCTTTGCTTGGTTTCTATTTTTTCCATCGTTGCAGATTCAGCTCATAGGTTTGGAGAGAGCCAATGAGTTCATCAATGTCCATAGTATCCAAATCTCAACATTCTTCAATGGTAGTGACCTTTGATATAAACCTCCATAGCAAAGAGCAAAAAACTTTCCTGACAAGTTCAGCATTAGAATACTAATAAAAGTGTAATTTATATATCTTTATTCCTTCCATATTATGTTTTTCATTATGTTTTATGCCTAGTTGAGTTTATTAGAGTTTATTTTGTAGGTTTGGCATATTTAGATAGACTTTATGAAATAATTGAGAAAAGATTAGGAAATTCCAAATTTTTTGTTATTCTGACCAGTGCCGCGTTTTTCAGGTTTTTCAAGGAGTTAGATTTCTCGATTGCAAAAGTGTTCTTCAGAAAAAGTAAAGTAGACGAATCAAGCTTTCCAAGAAGTATTATGGGCGAGAATCCGAGTTCGTTTGGGCCATCATTAGTTGTTGCAAAACCAGACCTAAAATCCTAGTCGCAGAAGGATTTCCTGGTTGAGTATCGAGTCTTCGAATGGGCCTAACTGGAGCTTCAAATATCAAAATCAGGTGATTCAAAAGCCCAGATTTATCTACACATCTAGGACTACAAATTTTATGAAGTGACTGAGCCCAGAAAAGTTCTTTTTCATTGCAAGAATCCTGGTGCAAGTTGGAGACGAATTCTGTTTTCCATATCTGATAAGATTTTGACAGTTTTGGAAGTCTATCTTTTAGGATACATCTAGGAAAGTAATTTCCGTGATTCCTGGGGTAGAATTAGGAAAAAAAATACATTATGTATTTATGAGTTGTTAGGTTAAAGGAGGGAGGACGACAGTTCAGTTTTTTTCTTAGTTTTTACTTTCTACGTCAAGATGTGAGGCTGATCTTTCTTCTTCAGTTCAAGGGGATTTTGAAGCCTAAATTCATGTCATTGGTGTAACTTAACTTCAGTAACATTGTTCTTAATTTCATTCTTATTGGAATTGTTTATGTTATTCTGTTTTAATTGTTTATGATTCTTGTTTAAGTGATTTAGTAATGGCCTGCTAAATTGTTTAATCAGAATTTTATCTATTAGAATTAGGAATTGTGATACATAATTGTCGTCTTTCTATTCAATGAGTAACACATGATGATAGATGATTATGGACAAGTTTTCAGTCTGTCATCTTGAATAACATAAACTAAGTTAAATAATCCGATCTTGAGTGATTGTTGCTTGGATTGATCTATTTTCCTAATTCTTAAGGCTGTCATTGAATTAAACTTAGAGAGCTTATTCTAGGTTGTTCAAGGGTTAGGATATACTTGAAGAGCTTATCTCAATAGTGACAATTAAGGGAAAATTCGAGTAATAGAGCTTGTTGTTTCCTAGGGTCAGTAGTTCCACAATAATGAGATAGAATAATGTTACGGTTAGTTCATGTCCAATGCATGTTTAGGTTGATCTTGAACCGAGAACTGGGTGTCTTTAACCTAATATTTTCTACCATTGGAGATTTATTTGTTTCAATTTAAGTTTGCATTGATTACAACCCCCTTTCATCACTGTTGTCACGTTTACTATTTATGATTTTATTTTATTTTTCTGTTTTTTTTTTTTTTTTTTTTGGTTAGAACATAGTATTTAAATAGAATCATTCCCTGTGGGATCGACCCTTGCTTACTCTATATGCAATTTAGTAATTAGGTTGGTGAAGTTATTAATTTGGAGCATTCAGCATGCTACCAAATACGTTCTTCCCAAAGTAAAAAATTCATTAGAAATATCACAAACTTTATCATAAAAATAAGTTATAGTCTCATCCTCTTCCATGTTTAAATTCTCAAAATTAGCCACAAGCCTTCTAAGCCTATTTTCGAATCACGATACTAGTTCCCTCATTCTAAACTTGAAGTTTATCCCAAGCATCTTTAGCAAGCTTACAATTAGCTATGACTTTCATTTGGTTCACATTAACAGCATTAAAAAGAGCATGAAGGGCTTCAGAGTTATAGTTAGCTAGAGTTATTTCATCAGCAGTCCAACTAGTAACAGGTTTTGGTCTAAACACTTCGTTTTCAATAATAACTGGGGTTGTCCAACCATTCACAACTATGGACTAGACTCTTTCATCTATAGACTTAAGGAAGGCACGCATCTTAGGTCTCCATATGTAATAGTTAAGTCCTTCTAACAGAGGAGGTTTATGAGCAAATCCACCTTTAGTGAAGAAACTCATGACGAAAAACAGTCAGACATATGTTAACACAGTAAACAGTAGTGCACACACAAACAAATAGCAGATCTGAAATAAAAACATGACACGACTAGACTTTGTCCAACAACCAAACCACTCAGATGCACATAAAAATAAGTAAAATGGGTAAGGATCTACTGAAGTAAATTATCAGAACTAGCTCTGAGACCACTTGTTGGGGATTCGTTAAACCACTTTGGTTTTGGATTACCCATTTAAAAGTGCAGCAGAATATTTGCCAAGTAGATTAAAACATTTCTGGCTTTTAACCATATCAAATACAAGTGCATAAAGTAAAGAACACAGCCATATACATGATTTGACTAAATCCACTTTTAGCCTACATCCATGGGACCTTGCCAAAATCGAAGCAATCCACTAAGTTAAAAACACAACACCAGATAGCGTTCAAAGTTGATCTAAGTTATAGTAAAAAGAACTCTCTATTCAACTTTACACAATCCTTAACGTATAGCAACTTCTTCGGATCTTCTTCACATCGAGAACACACCCGAAAACAGCTTGTGAAACCAAGCTTCAAGCAAAGACGCCACACACCAGCATCATCAAAGGAACCATGTTCCAAGAGCCATCAAGTCTATTTTTGATCTGGTGAGGTTTTGACGCAAAATGGAAAATAAACCTTGAACCTTAAGAGAAATAATACTCTAAGAAATTCAGAGTAAGAATGAAATAATAGATCATAAGGATAGATTCATTCATGCAAGAAAAAGTATTATATAATGAAAGGTTTCTTATTCAACAATGTAGTGTCACATCAGCCAACAAGGGGCTAACCCATGTTTGTCCAAATAAGAAAAATATTCCTTCTTTTTGTTTGGACTACAAAATAAATCAGGAAAGATAACTTTATTCCCTGAGACCACCTAAGCATATTGTGACATTTGAAAAAAAAAAAATGTCCTAAAAAGTAAGAGACAAAGATAACCAATATCTTTTTCCCTTTATCAGACATGCAACTCCTGTTGGGTTGCAAATACCTGAAGCGAGAGTGCAAGCACAAACTATTGTGCACACACACTCGAAACAAACCAAGCCAAAACATAAGTCTGACAACCTGTGTGTACGCAGAATTGATATGTATATACACAACTCATAAGTTTGACAAATATGAATATTCCATATCTTGGGTTGTGGATGTTAGGCCAAGAACTATTCAAGTGCCTCCTTCAACATTGAGAACCACATTTCACCCACTAAACAGGTGTACTTGTGGTAGCGTACGAAGGGAGTGCAAAAGAATGAGTGATAACGATCGATGTTAAGGTGTTTTTTTACAACTGTTTTTTTGTCCATTGCATATAATACCAAATTCTTCGTCTTTATAGTATTCCAATCATGCTAATTAGTATGTAATTGGATTTGGATCTGTCCAGAATATTTGCAATCATCATCAACCTCATGTTTGATAAACAAATTAACTATGCTAATCACATAGTTTAGTTCATATAATTAAACACTGGGAAGAGATAAAAATAAAAAGATATATAACTAAACAAAGAACGAAAAGAAAAGGTTTCTACATCAGTGTAGTTATTTCATTATAAATTACTGCTCACTAATTAACTTCACTCCATTTTCGGAAAGCTTTCAGCAGAGCTTGTTCAATCTTTTCAGCATCGACCGGCTCATCTTCTTTATTCTCCTGCGACATGTTCAACTTTTGATTTTAAACACATGCATATTTCTAGAAATATGTTAGTACAAATATGAATAATTTTTTTAGAAAATATCCACTTGCATATATATATATATAAGTGTGTGTATACAAAATAAATAATAAATTTGTGTATATTTCGAGAAAAAGAGAGAGAAATTACGATCGTATGTTAGTACAAATATGAATAATTTTTGTAGAGAATATTCACTTGCTTACTATTGTTCCGATTGCTTCTAAAAGAAAATTGTCTGAACAGGAAACCCTAGCATGAAGCACAACAAGACCCAGATCTTCAAAAGCTTCCAATATGAATACAAGCAACCCACGGCAACTACTTTCAGTGAATATCTTAATAGAAAAGCTCTTTTCCTGTGCTTCTACTCGAAGTTGCTGATATATAGACAAAAACCTCAATTAAATGATCATCTCACCTTAAAGCTTTAAACTTGTAGATAAAGATTCAACGTTATATTAGTCCAACACAAAAGATCATAACTAGAGCTTTTCCAAATCATCATTTTTGGTTAATAAATGTGTAGATAATTTAGTTAATATGTACCATTTGCGAAGGATTTTGACTAGTACTAGAAACTTGTGCCATGGTAATGTCTTGATTCTTTTTTTCTTCCTTCTGCTTGAGCTCTGGTATGTACTTTGATGGGTCTAAGACAACTGAGGTTTTTGTACTATTCTGCATACGTGAGAAAAAAGTAAAATAAAATCCAGGCAACAATTAGACTACATTCATGAACTTCACTAAATTAGTCAATTAGAGGCCAATTAAAAATTTCGCAAAGCTATACAAGGGTTTACTTTTAGCTTGTACAGAATTCCAATATATTTTTTGTAACAATCAGAAAGTTATAAAACAAGAAGCACACTGAAGGTTCAAGTTGAGTCATGATCTAGAAATTAATAAGTATACAAAGATAAGGGAAGAAATGAATAGAAAGTTTCAAAGAGGCTTTAAACAAATGAAATAATAGCAATGAATGCTGAAAATGTATCATTATCTTCTGAAGAAGAAGAAGTTTCTACACCAAAATGCTAAAAATTAAAATCCTTTAACAAATGAATGCAACAAAATTCAAAGTGGAATTTCTATCATATCATGAAGAGTAGAGATCAAGCGCCAGTTAAGAGAAAGAGGAAGAAGCAAAGATGGTATGAAATATAATAACTAGGTTTTCAATTTTGTCCCAGGTACAATTTTGTTTAAAGAGAAAGATAGAGAACAATAACAAGCCAAGGACACAGCATCTCATTGCAGGTAGGCAGAGAATTACCGTATGGGAGTTAGAACGAAGCAGTTGCAGCTGCTTCTTACACATGACTGCCTTCTTTTGCTCTCTAGAAACCATGGCTTCTCTCAGCTTAATTTGTCGCTCACCCTTCAACTTGGCTCATCAATAGCTGCTTAAATAGCAGTTTGTGGCAAGGAATTACAATGTGATGTGCAAATTAAATTCCATTACATTCTAACAGTAACTTGCGAGAAATATCTTTTCTTTCTGTTGGCTTTATATGTTTATAATTATTTTTATTATTATTTTATTTAAAAATGAAAAGTGGTCATTACCCAAACACTCCTTTATGACGAAGTGAACGTGAGATTTTGTTTTATTAACTTTTACGAATTTGCTATGGCAGTTGATACTTGAATGACAGTCTAGCCAGCACCTTAGCTCCCAAACATTGAATAGCATGAGTATCCGATTTGCTTCCCCAGACAAAACTAAGAGGAATATTTAAAAGTTACATGGCGTTTGAAGAATGTATATTATTGATTCTAAATATTCGATCATGTCCTACCTCATTTACTTTTAATTACTAGAGAATACTTGAGTGCCGATGAGAGTACGTAATTAATTAGGATTATTTCATGCACTGATTTAGTACTAGTATAGGCAGCCAAAAAGGTTGTGAATATTTAATCTTGATTCATTTGTCAGTGGTAATTAACTATGCTTAATATATAAGGAATAGGGGGCAATCAATGGATCCAATTACGTGCAGTTGAAAATCAACCTTATAGCATGTATTTGTTTCATTTATCTTAAGAAAAGTAAATTAGATTGATCAGTCCAATTATCGATTATGGTTAAATCGAATTTAGTTGCATAACTTTAGATCTTTATCCAATTTGAAGCTAGTTGTGAATAAATAATACTAATTAATAGGATTTTATATATTGTTGAATATACATGTTACGAAGTACTCTGTAAAGTTCTAAAAAGAATTAAAATAAAAAATAAACTTTATGCAAGAAAAGGAAATCATGATTTTGTATGTAATAGGTTAATTTTCATGGCCAAAAGAGGTTAATTATAAAATAAATTATTATTCCTAGTCCATTTAAGATCAAAGTTAGGGGAAATATTATAGTAAATTCAAATCAAAGTTAGTATTGAACACCACACCACCAATATATGATTTTCCACTTTGAAAATTTCGACAATTCATATAATCCCTTTTCCGAAAAAAGGAAACAAAACATTTCTCCGTAAACTCTCTCATTTATTCTTTTTATTTCATTTAAAATTCTCCAGTACTTTACATTCTCTAATTTCAACAAAATTGAAATCAGAGTTATCACATGTGAATTGGCATCAAGTGCAGCCAGCTCGCTCACAACAAATTGTATTGGTATATACGGACGGACCTATCACATCAAGTTATCTTTTCAGTTTTAAAAAAATATTTGAATGAATATAATGATTTAATTTATAGTAAGGAAAACTACTGAAATCCACACATGAAAATTGGAATCTGGGTCTCTGACAACTTATTAATAGCAACAAAGCATGCAACATGGATGCTTTATATAAATATATCATAGTATAAATTGTCTAATGGTGTTTGCCTGGAAACTTGAAAAGGCACTTAACAGTAAAAAGGAGATGAAAGGTATAGAAGGAGCATATAGAAATGAAAGAAGAGTGGGGACATTTAGAAACTGTTTGTGCGCAGAAGGGTAGGGGTTTTGGTGGTGGGGTTAAGTTGTAAGAAAGGAATCAACTCGTGATCGAGACACCATCGAAAGTTTCAAAGGAAGGTGTCAAACTATGTTCAGTTGTGTTTTATTAATGCCTCCAAGTTTTCCTCACGGGTTTCACTCTCTCTCTTTCTCTCTCTCTCTTCCGAGCGTTCTAGTATGTATGCATTTGGATTTTGTTTTACAAACTTAATATTATTTTTTTGCTTTTGGTTTTGTTGATCTCTCAAAGTGGAAACATAAATAAATAGTTATTCAGTTAGTAGCTAAGAAAGAAATTTAAAACATTATATTAATGCTCTACAAGTTAGCAGATCTATTCGAGAATGACCCTGTAATTAAAATAGGGATTTTTGGAGTGCTTTTTTTTTTTTTTTTTTTGGGTAAAAAGGTAATATTATAAAGAATAAAAGAATGAGACCACAAGGGAGGTCCCTTGGAGAGTCGGGTGCCCCGGACATGCCCAAGGACCAAGCAAAAAACATGAACAAAAAGTGTCAAGGATTTACAATCCCTATGAACAAACGAGCTAGTCTCGATGAAGCGTAAACATAAGCAGACCAGCATCACAAAAACAAGGTAGGTCTTGCGAAACAGTAAAACAATTTGCACAATCTATACACAAAGACCAACCACCAAAAGCCCCAAACATAACAAAAATAATTAGCAAACATTGCACGGTGAAATGCATATCAGCAACAAAGATTTCAGGCTCCGTAGACAGCATGACTCGCAAAAGCCCATCCGACTTAAGTACCAGTCCACCCAAGAGGAGAAGTGAAAAGGGATGAGCTCCATAATGCTTCCAGAGATAAGGGAACTGGAGCACCAATGAGTAGCATTCCAACAAAACAACCAAACAAGGGACACGCATAAGAACCATAACGTAGAAAAAGGCAGAAAATCATACTCTTCAATTAGTTCCCTCTCTTGTGCAGCTCATGAGTAAGTCCCATTCCTCCACAACCTGACAGACACAAGCATTGTTCTTGAAAGAGAGACTAAGCAGTCGTAGTCTAACAGTGTTGAGGTTTTTTGGAGGTTAACTTGATGAAATTGTTGATAAATTTGAAGGTTGAATTGATAATATTTTTTAAACCAAGGGGTGCTCACTTAAAAAGGCCGAAACATGGGGGTTAAGTAATACTTTTGAAACCAACGAGTGGTCAGAAAAAAAAGGCCGAATACTCTAGGGTTTACTATTAAAAGAAATTTAAATATGAGTAATATTACTCATCCAAAATACTTATACCAAATTTCGTATCTCAAATGTCATCGTATAACCGATGTTATATCATTCAATGCATCATCCTCAATTTAATTACGTATCAATGACGTTTGAAATATGAAACTTTGGGATAAATTTAGGAAAATTTATATATATATTCCTGAAGCTGATAGATCTTAGTTAATTAAAGTGAAAATTATTTTCAAAAGAACCAGTGGATCATCGTGATCTGGTTTAATTATATAACTATAATTTTCAAGCCTTGTGAATGGATTGATTTCAAAATATTCCAGGGTTTCCAAGTCATGCCATGAAATTGGTTATATATACTACGTATGTGCAAATTGTCTTAGCGAACATATAAGCTATCTTTCTAAGGAAAAAGCTGTTGATCTTAATGAAAATTCTAATTAACTTGAATGATTAACAAAGTCTATGTAACAAGAGCAACTATATATTAGCTGTAGTTTCAATTTTTAAACAATTGTTTGCGCAAAAGATTGATATACAACCCAATAACTCATATTATTGTACTGTTTTTTAATTGTTTTTTTGTTGCCCCTCCCTTAAGTGATTTCCAGGTAGCTCATGTGTCAGGTTGAGTGAGCTTACTGATTTGAAATTTGCCTGCTTTCAACTTGGAAATAAGGAAAATCATCTGTTCACATGAGAGTAATCATTACAACAAAACAAATACCACAGTTCCTAGCTACCTCCCATCTCTCTCAATAAATTCTTAACCACCTATTGCTCACATTAAAGCCCTAATTAATCTTGTATAATTTTTTCTTCTTTGATGTTGTTCTAAAGTTTGTTTGTAAATCCATATTAAAGTATTTGTAAACAGTAGTTCACTCCATTAAGCATAAAACTCTACAACTCTATGCTTCTAAGTTGCATACATATATATACATATAGAAAACCATGCATACTATATATCCTTATCATAAGACTACAAGGGAAAATCGTTGCAGTTTGGGTTGATTCCCACTCTGGTCTTTCATGCCGGAAATAAATGAAAAAAATTTCCCACCATCGTTTTGGTTATCTGAAAATGTAATTGTTTCTTTTCCGTTCAACCCAACTAAACTATTTTTGATCTATTTTTTTTTTCAATCAATATTAGTCAGCTTTTTTGTCAGAAAATCGATAAAAGATAACAATGGCCATCATGTTGTTTCCTTTTTAGTTTAGATAAATGTTTTCTTTTAATTGAATCCTTAAATTTATGTCTTATTTCCATTTGGTCTTCAATTTTAGCATTTGATTTTAAAACTAATTTAATGTGTAAATTTATTAGTTGCTCGTGTACCACCTCAGTATTCTAAGGTGATACCACGATGGTATTCTAGTTTTTTAAATTAATTTAATAAGTTACATAAATTTTTCCCATATGTATCCTTATTACAAGTGAAAATCTTCATATTAAATACTCATATAAATAATTATCTTTCGAGTTAAATTCCTCAGCGCGTTTGCCAAGTAGGTACGGCTAGAATGAAAGGGTTTCTTCTATCTTAAATAATTGTATCTCTGTTTGAGAATTAAATTATTGTGCAATGTGATCTCTTCAATATGGAATTATAAACATATTAACATCCCACATCCGGACATCCATGCATGATGAAATATATATACATATCCTCTATTCCTTCAAGGAACGAAAAAGAAAGAAAATAAGTCCAATTTCTCTGACAGTCTCAAACATGTGACTCAATAATTCAAAAACTTTCAATTTTAATCATTTGTACTTTGAGGGCGACTTGAAGCCTATCATTGTGCTGTTAATTCCAACGAGGGAAAAGTACAATAATGAACACCTAAAACCACAGTACTTTGCATTTTTATGATAAATTACTTTGCATGATTTCCTCTACTATAATATAACCTCAAGTCAAGTACACTTCAATCAAAACCAAATCAAAAGTTCCGCAGAAACAAAATGGAGATAAAATGTTCATCGCGTAATGGGTTTCCATTTTCAGCCATCTTTTTGGAGATCATGAGGGGAACTCAATCAAAAGGAACCATCAGAAACAATATCACTATGTTCAATCACTTTCAATTTTTTCTCTTTTTTACTTAACCCATTCATATTCAACATATGCTTAATTTGTAGATTTTACCAACAATTAAGCTTCTTTTATAATATCATGGCTAGTTTGTGTTAAAGTACAGGAAATTTTTCATTTAATTTTTGGAAATGTTTTTGTCAACTTATGAAGATTGTGTACATATTCTTGTTATATGCATTTTGTTTGATTAAGCATAACTGTTTTTTTGTTTATGTAGTTTACACTGTCACAACATATTGTATAAATGTGTGCACATTTCCTTGTCTGGACGTATTGCAAATATGTGTACATATTTTAGTTAGATATGTACGCATCTTATCTGTTTGATCTCTTAGTACAAGTGGCGTTTTTAACTTGCTTTTTTCATTTATTTTTGTGTGAGAGCTAACTTTACAGGTGTCTAACTATTCTAATGTGGTCCTGCAAGATTGGTAAGTTTTTTGTCTGTGGTCCCAACAAAAGTTGGAAGGGTTTGTATTTGGTCCCATCTAAAGTTAGAAGGGTTTATCTGCCACATGTCTTAAAGAGATTGGCTAAGCAAGGATTATATAATATCATCTTCTTCCTTTCATTTTCTTTTGAATTTGGTGTTTCTACTGTTGTGCTCTCTGAAATTTTTACAGAGCTTATTCATTTACTCAGGTTCCCTTTCTTTGTTACTCATTTCTTTGAGATTTGTTAAGCAAGGATTTTTAATTTCCATCTTCTTGTTCCTTGTGGTTTTGAACTTGAGTACTCCTTTTATTGTTCTTTGAAAATCCTTTGATGTTTTATTCCATTTGGTCAGGTTCCTTTATTGCTTTGTTAATCTTAAAATATTTTGCTAATCCTTGTTGTATGAGCTTTGTTGGAATGTGGTTCCATTGACGAAAGCATGAAGTGATTCCAAGCTGTGGAGTTGAAAGGTGTCTTCAGTGTTGAAGCTTGAGTAGAGGTCAAGCTATCCAGGAGGTGTCTTAGATTCAAGCAAGATGTGGCAAAACGGTGAATCATCCAAATGGTGAAGTTAGAGTGTTGTGAAAACAGAGAGTGCTTTACATTTTTTTACTTAACTTCAACTTTGTAATGAACCTTGAATGTTTGCTATAGTGGATTTGCTTCATCTGGACTTGATTCCATGGATGTATGTGTTGGCCGAACCATCTAAATGTGTGTGCGTGCTTTACTTTATGCTCATAGTTGATATAATGATTATGTTGAATAACCATACCCACAAGCACCTATAAACACAAACAACACTTATTCCCCTTAAGTTTAATGAACTTGACTAAGTCATAAATTTTCATTTGGTATTAGTGCACATTCTAAAGAGTCATTTCAATAGATCCTTGCTTGTTGTTTGTGCTTGAGCCTTATTTTTGTGTATGTTGCATCTTGTTTTCTTTTGTTTGATTTTGAGCAGATTTCTCGCTACAATGTGTGTGTCCACATCTGTTTTGTGTGTTTCCACATATGCTTTGTGTGTTTGTGTGTGATCACATATGTCTTAGTTGTGTCAACATCTGTTATGTGTTTATCATGAACTTCTTTAGTGAAGAAGGGTTCGGTAACTGACCACCCATGTTAGAGGGAACCAACTACCTTTGTTGGAAAGCTAGGATAGGCATTTTCCTAAAATCTATAGATGAGAGGGTATGGATGTCAGCTGTGAGTAGTGGGAACAAACTCATAGTTGTTGAAGATGGGGTGACCAAACCAAAAACAATAAAAGAGTGGACTAAGGCTAAGTTAGATCTTGCTAACTTTAATTTAAAAGCCATCATGTGATATTTAATGGTTAGTGTAAATCAAATGAAAGTCATTGCTAACTGTGAAATGCTAAAGATGCTTGAAATCAACTAAGTAAAAATGAAGGAAAAAACACTGTCAAAAAGACGAGGCTTAGGAGACTGGTTATGCCTATGAAATCGATTCTATAGAATATGAAACAATCTCTGTTTCATGGTAGGATATGTGATGTGTATAACAAATGTTATGCTTTGGGTAAAGTCTATACTAATGTTGAGCTTATCAGGAAAGTCTTATGCTCACTACCCAAGAGATTTATGTCAAGGGTGACCTCCATCGAATAATGCCATGCAATAGGATGAGTTGATTGGATCCTTGCAAACTTTCAAACTCAATCTGAAAAGATGGGACAAGAAATTAGGTAAAGGTCTTGCTTGAAGCATGAGGTAAATTCTAACCCCTTGAAAATGTTGATACAAAGGATGTGGATGATGACAAAGGCACCTTACAAAAACTTTGCCTAATTAAAACAAAAAAAAAAAAAAAAAAAAAAAAGAAAAAACCTAATGTGGCTAGAAAAGGCAAACAGCCTTTTTTGAGAAACTTTTTAGACTAATTTAGTCCTAGTGCTTTCTAGAAAAAAGTTTTCAAAAAAAATGAAAAAGAAGAGCAAAGGGATTAAGTGTTTTGAGTGTGAGAGATATGAGCACATTCAATCTGAGTGTGCCAACACTTTGAAGAAAATGGGTAAAGCAATAGCTGCTACCCTAATGAGAGTGATAAGGAAGGGAACGAGAGTAAGGAAGATGAGTTTGATGAGAGTAAGAATTTTTAAGCCTTTAGGGTTAATCAAAAGGATAGTGAGAGTGTGAACTTTGATGATTCTAGTGATGTCTATGAAGAGCAATAGAAAGCTATGATAAGACGTATGAATCATGGTTAAAGGCAGTTAAGAAGGTGAAATCTCTTGAAGCCGAAAAATCATCTTTGGTAAAACGTAAGGAAATTTTGTCTAATAAAGTGAAAATCTATGATTACCCAAAAAATAAAGATTCAACGGAGTTGCTACCTTTCTGTAAGAGTAAGTGCCCTAAAGCCAATCAATTATTATAAAATTGACTCTGTAATAAATATTTATCTATCAATAAAAAGGCATATTCTTCTATATCATGTAAATCGTATTTGTATGTAATGATATATGTCCTTAGGATGGCAGAACCATGACGAGAGTATCAAGTGTTTCAAATCTTGATAGTGAGAACCCTACGATCACATATGGTGGTCATTCTAGAAACGTCCGTAGCCCCAGTATTATTCTAAACAAGGACATAGATAATACGGTAAGGCTATCATAGTGTTGAATGACCATATCAAAATGTAGTGACTGATCTCACTTGTCAAGGTTGTTTGCCGACAACCTCGTGCGACACATGGGTGTTTGTTGTAGGCAATTTCACACAGACCTACCAGAGGATTCCATGTGGATGGTAACCCCAGTGTCTATAGAATAAATCCTCTAATGGATAGTAGTGCATGTGATCCTTATACTTGAGATCACCGGAGCGTCTTGTGCACCAATTGGTGTAGTTTGACACTAGCCCAACATAGTTCTATTCAGAGCTATCAATATAGTAGTGATTGGCTACATTTAGAAACATATCAAGTCTATGGTGGATCGAAAAATGATTCATCACTCTTGGGTACAGGAGAAGTTATCTCACTGGGTAATTTAGTAAATGACAATGACACTAAATCTGTGGCCATAGTGGGATTAAGTTGTTGCTTAATCTATTTGATATGCCTATCATTGGTCCAGTCACTAAATATAAACATGTCGAGGATATCTGAGGTTGGCACTATTTCTGTACCTCGGTCTCGATGAGATAATAGTTGATGAAAAAATTTGATGGCATGGTAACCATACCATTGACAAGCTATGATTTCGCCAAATCTGAATATATCGGGTGGCCATGATGCCTTGCTAGGGGCCAATCTTGGTCTGTGTATAGTAAGACGATTAATTGGTGTTAATCGCGATACTACACACTGCCAACATGATAAGGAATCTACGGGTCACACACTTAGAAGATAATTTAAGAATCAATTTGTGAAAAGGGTATTTTGGTAATCTTGTAGTGCAATTAAATTTGCTGAGGTTGTTGCCTGTATTTAATTTGATATTAAAATTAAATACGTGAGATTATATTTAAATATATGTATGCATTTATTTAAATGAATTGTTATTATTAATTAAATGTTAATATATTATTATATATTAATTGATTTTAATTATAATAATAATTAATTAATTTAAAATACCAATTACATGGTGTTTGGTTGCAAGGATAAGCTTGGGTTGGTGCCCATGAGTATTCCTTAATGGAATAGGGTTTTAATTAGTTGCACTATATAAGTGCAACTTAATTAAAACACAAGATATACTTTTATAAAACAAAACCCTAGCCACCCTATCTCTCACCTCTCTCTCACGTTTTCACCTTTGAGTGAAAAGAAAAAAAAAATTCTTTTCCCTTTGATTGTTCTTGATTCTTGAAGCCGGCAATTGTTCTAGCAAAACAATTGTTGGTTCTTCGGATTATTTTCGTGTGGATTTCCGTGAGTGCGATCCTACATTAGATCGATAAGTGAATATTGTTGTTGAACAGTGTCAGTGAACGGTAGCATGTGAATAGTGTTCATGAGCAATGAACAGTAAAGATGGAGCCTCCAAACATGGGTATGAACTAAATCCTTGTATGGATTTGTTTTTACATAGATTTTATTCTACATTTTTGTTTATGCATGAAAACATTATAATCTGTACTCGGATCTTGGTTCTAGTAAGTGATCTTTTCTTTTTTAATATTATGCTTGTTCCACTTCATGAACCTGATCACTTACTTACACTTTCAACATTATGGTTACCATGCAATTCAAATCTTACCATCATCTTTTATCTCATCAAGTTTTGAAGTACAGAAGTGGTTTCAATTTCAATCAATTCACCTTGATACGTTTGTATTCTTTTATTGAATCAACGACCAAATAAAATTGGATTTGAACACCAACTTAATTCCATTGTGGCCACAATTTTGTGTTTGTAGTTACTAACCAAATAACTTAGCGAGATAATTTCTCTTGTACCCAACAATGATGAATCCTTTGTCGATCCACCATAGCTATAGTGTACTTCTCGATGTGACCAACCACTACCTTTCTAATAATCCTAAATAGGACTATGTTAGGGTAGTGCCAAATTACACGAATAATTACACAGAGCACTCTGGTGATATCAAGTCCACGGATCACATGCACCACCATCCGTTAAAGGATGTATTCCATAAGCAATGAGATTACCATCTATATGGAATCCTCTGATGTGTCAGTCTAGTGAACTTGTCATTAACAAACACCCATGCGTCTCGTGAACAGACTCTAATTCCTCGCAAGTGCACAAATCGCTCCCGTAGCCTAGTGTGCAAAAGCAAGGGTTGATCCCACAGAGATTTGTAAGCAATTTACTAATCCTAATAACTATGCTACAATTAAAACTAATAACTAGAATTAATAATAAAGAATTACGAAAAATCACTTTAGAAGCAGCAACTAAATAAAACTAAAATTAGACAACTATTAAAATTATCTAAAACCTAATTGACTGAAACCTAGGGCTCCAATTTCACCATAATTATCCAACTTTATGTCAAACATCTCTCTATTTTTTATCTATTCAGTCTCTAGGGTTCGCATTCACTAAATCAAGGTATTTTCGTAAGGTGTTCGGGATTAACTTAGTTGTAATACTTTCTCTCTAGCTAGTATACTCGTAAAATAACAGAAAACTCACTAAATATATATAAGAAAACATACATATAGATGAGTATAAAATAATGGGCCCATATCTAATTTTTCTTTATATACAAATCTTTACATAATATAATGTAATCACAAAATAACAACTCGATAGTGTTGCCAAACCTTTCCGCTTCTTGACATTCCAAGCAACCGTATCTCACCTATTACCTGCAAAAACATTGAAAACAATGGGGTGAGCACTAATTACTCAGTAAGTAAACCGCTATGCTACCCTTCTATCTCCATTGCTTATATTCTGAATTTCTTTCCTTACATCACACTTTGCTACTCTTCTCTGTTCTTTCTCTGTTTTTTCTCTATTTCTAATTTCTCACTACTCATGATAGTAGGCATGTCATCATGCATAGGTATGATGCTAATGCACAAATGCATAGGATATGCATTTTCTTTTCTGTTTTTTGTTTCTTTTCTCTGTATTTCTTTCTATGCTTCTTTTTTTTTCTATTCTTTCTTTCTTTCTATTTTTTTCTTTCTTTTCTATTCTTTCTTTTCTTTTCAATTCTTTCTTTCTTTCTATTGTTTTCTTTCTAGTCTTTCTTTCTTTACTTTTCTTTCTTTCTTTCTTGCCGATCAGACTCAATTGAGACATGTATTTGGAACCCTAGCCGTGTGAGTGTATTCTCAAATTCTGGGTATGGTCCTCATCCATATGCACTTCTAACGGACTGTACAATTCCTCTTTCTGAATTCTGAGGCTGCTCACTAAAGGTCACAAGGCTATGTCACTCACTCACTCACGGGTTGCCTATCGCAATAACCTTCTCTTCTTTTATCTTTTTACACTTCTTTAAATAAGAATTCAGATTTGAACTTCTTTAATATTCTCATTTCTTTCTATTTGTTCTTTAATGTTCTTCAATGCTTTTTAATGCTCTTATGAGTATGTATGCATGTAGATGGGCTCATGCTCATTATTCTTTCTTAATTCACATATTTGGATGCAACAATGCAATATGGAATGCAAACATGTCATTCTCTACCATCTACAAACTCATCTCAAGATAGCAAATAACCATACTCATGCATATATTTCTCTTTGATATTTCATCAAACAATTTATATGCACACACAATCTCCAAATCGGCTACACTTCTCTTCTAAGCCACAAAAATTTGGAACAAAATTCTCCAAGATTAACGCCAAACTTGTCCAGGATTTACACTCCATAAATTCTACTCCAATTCTTCCGGAATTCATCCAAACTCTCATCAAACATCAAGTATACAAACACTACTTCTCATGGATAAATTTTAATCATCATTCGACATCCATTCCATCAACAATTCTTCATATATAAACACATATATGCATAAAAGAAATTCTCTACACAATATTACTCCAATCATAACTAGAGTTGGATTTACATACCTTAGATATGAGCAATCCAACACTTTAGTAGTCTTCTTTGATCCAACTCTCTTTCTCTTAAATCCTATGAACACAAATCATAAGAATTCAACACTAAAAATTAAAACTCATATCTTAGTGCAAGGATTTTACCTAAGGACGCTTGGGATAGAAATTCCACTAAAAATGAACCAAAATATACGAATGTCCTTGAAAAATGAGTGAAGAAATTTGAGAAAACTTGGGTGGAAGGTGGCGTGAATGAAAGAGAAGAAATAGGTACGGTTTCATTCTTCAACTCTTGATATAACAAAATATTATTTATAATTTCCCATTTTACCCTTGCACTTTCTATGAAATTCCATCTATGTCTCTTAGTCAATTACCATAATGCCCTCATTTTTATGAAGAAATTTGAGAGAACTTGGGTGAAAGGTGGCGTGAATCGAAGAGAAGAAATGGCTAGGATTTCATTCTTCAATTCTTGATATAACAAAATATCATTTATAATTTCCCATTTTACCCTTGCACTTTCTATGTAATTCTATCTATGTCCCTTAGTCAATTACCATAATGCCCTCATTTTTATTCTATTCTCCATGAAATTCTATCTCTTTTCACTCCCCACTTTTTCAAATTATGAGTAAAAAGACCATTTTACCCCTAATGGAATTTTAGGGAATTTTCTTCACACTTGTTCAAAATAACTTTAACAAAATTCAACTAAGGGTATTAGGGTATAAATAAAGCTACGTACCTCGATGTGGGCATTACATGATGGGAATGCAAAATGTCATATTTACCTCCCTTAATGTTTAGTCTTTTATACTTATTTGTTGCCTAAATGTACTCATTATTATTCTATTTTGATTTAGGATGCAAATGGAGGCGTTAATTGCAAAACGGAATTAATTAAGTGAATTCGGACAGTTTTGACATTGTTTCGTAATCTGGGCATAACTCTTTCATCCAAGCTCCGATTGAGATGATTCAAAATTCTATGGAACTCTAAGAAAGAGATCTACAACTTTCATGTTTTGAGTTTTGAGAGATACTCGCTGTATCAAGGTTGTAATCGAGCTTGAAGTTGATGCACCTGCACTGCCAATGTTCTGGAATATTCCGTCTTATCATCAAATAGGCAGATTATTACAGGACGTTTTAAAGACCTATGGCATACAAATTACAGCTGGAAACACCATTTTCCTATTTTGTATTAAGACTTTATTTTATTTTCAATTACTCAGATTAGGATAAAGATTATTTTGGGATTTTAGAATATTTTAGGAGATTTAGATTAAGTAGAATTAGAATTCGAATGGGATATTTTTAAAGGGAGATCAGATTCGGGATAAGGGATAACACACACGCCTCTCTCTTCTCTATGTGGTGGATTTTCGTTTTTCCATTGATTTTTCGTGATGGCCATGAGTGGCTGATTTTTTGGTAACTTGGTCGAAGAAAACAGAGACCTCGGAATCAACCAACTGTGAGATCTAATCTATTTTATTTTAGTGTTCAATCTTCGTGTTTGAGTGCTGAATGTTATTTTGTGCATATCTTCATGATTGATTCATTTAATTACTAGGAGGCCTACTAGTGTATTATTTGTTGCAATCTACTGCTAAGTTTGATATCAAATCTATAATTGTTTGATCCCTTTAACTTGTGAAGCAATTAGGGTTAATAATTTGTTGCGTCAGGAATTAGTAATCTTAAGAAGAACATTCAACTAAATTAAATACAACCGCTTGTGTTTGTATTGTTTAGCTTCATTGATTTCTCTAATTCTTAAGGCTGCCACTAGATTAAATCTTGAGCACTTGTCTAGGGTTGTTTAGTGGAAAGATTAATTAAGATCGCTTGTTTCCTAATTAATTACAATTAAGAAGAGATAGAAAAATAGTTCTAACGGTTAATATTCAAAGTAAGAATTGATTTTTTTTTTTTTTTTTGCATCAATGATAAGTTGTAAGATTCTAATGGGGGTTGTTGACCGAGACCAAGTTCGTTAATTTGATTTAATTCGATTTGAATTATTTTGTTTTCCTGAAAAAGTTTTTGTTTTACTAAAAACCCCCCTTAGCCTTGTTCACACGACAAAAAATTCGACTAGACACTTTCTGTGGGAATGACCCTGACTCACACTACTACATCTGTTTTTAGGTTTTAATTCTGGGTGCCTACAACATCACACCATTACACTAGTATTTTTAACCTATGAATTAAAAACCCATTAAACACAATAATATTTGAAATCAAGAACAAAAGCACATCTATCAAGGTGTATGCACTAACACTAATTATTCAAGAAATCATGAACCAACTAATATTCTGTCAGGGCGTATGTACAAAATACTAATCATTTATTCAATAATCTCAACACAAACAACCTACTAATTCACACTAAGTGTCATCACATAACAATGAAAATTAAAGACAGAATAAATACATGAATGAATCCAAATTTCCATTGAATTAATAACAATAAATATATATTTAAATATAGAGCCTTCCAATTAGGCTACATTGGATCCCTAAATAAGAGTTTAGTTACACATTGACATTAAAGAAAGCAAACCAAAATTCCTCCAAAAGCATGAAAATCCAAACCCTAGAAAGAATCTCCTTCTCTCTCTTGATAAAAAGTAACTCTCAATTTAGGTAAAAAAGAATCCTTAAAATAAATTATAAAGTCCTATTTATACTTTTCCTTTGCTAGGGGTGTTTTTGAAAAGTCCAAGTTCAAGTTGGAGTTGGAAAGGTAAGATTTTTATTTTTCTTGCAATCCACACCGTAGCGTTATTTTCTAACACTGCGGTGCCAAATTCTTACATGGACTTGAACTTCTCTTGCACCGCAGCACCAACTTCTCCACATCGCAGCATGATCGTTCTGCCCAATCTTCCTCTTTTGCGCCGCAGCACAAAAAATTTCTACCGTGGCACCAACCAGTTGATTCACATTTTTCCTCCTCTAAATGATCTGATTTCTCTTCCTTAGCGTGTCCAAGGCCTCAAACCATTGTGCGTGCATACAATCATCACTTTTCCACCTAAAAACTCGAAACTCATGCACACACCCGTGATTCTTGAAAATAAAAGTATATAAAGAAATTCGAATAAAAATAAACCTTAAAGTCAATGAATTTCATCCAATCTACCCTTAGAATCACGGAATATAAATACAGTTTCACCACTCATCACAACCCCCAACCAGCGCTTTGCTAGTCTCTAGCAATCAAAGCGATCGACACTAACCTATTCCTATTATTACAACTTTAAACAAAACCACTTCTATAGGTTGACACAATTGCATTTAGCGTATGCAACAAGCCTTTAAACCCCTAGGTCCCCCTAGTGGACAAGTTATGGTCTCGTGAGGGTTTACAGCGATGCTACCTACAAACATCCTACAAATTCTACCAAGACTCATAACTACTAAACTAACAATTTCGGATCCATACATTAAAGACTCTCAAAAATTTCACACATTAGGCAGCAAAGATAACTAAACGTTACTTTACTTCTAAGAACATCCAGACGTCAATCTCACTTCATTATCAACTCTCTACCTTTCAATAGTCCACAATTTGTCAATTCTAACACCAAGAATAATTATGTATGCAACATCCATAAACTAACATTGATCAATATAAAAATATGAAATAAGAGTAAAACTCTGTAGAGACAAACTCCATAGGCCTAATTTTCGAACCACTCTCCACTAATGTAGAAAATGACATAACCTTAGATCATTAGGACTTCATTAAGCTTGTAATGTTAGGCCAAGTATCTGGTTATGAAAAAATTGGAAAGGGAATCAAACAAAATAAGAAGATTAATCTTACTGATTTGCGATAAACTCGCTCAAGGCACATCATATCCTCTCTACTCTTTCCCACCGCATTTGCATTTACATGCTTTCTATACTTCCTTGACTCTTTCATTTTTTTTTTTCTAAATACATGAATGCAAATTCATTAGGAAGCATAGATATTACAATCATTCCCATTATTACCTTGACACTCACAATACACCACAACCCCCAACCTATTCTTTTGAATAATCTTCAACATCTTGAGAAAACACTTAAAGCCACACACAAACCTCTCACTTTGCATGAATTCGGATTAAATCCTCTTATGAATCACGGGTGAATAATTGTTTAAGGGTTAAAAGGGTATGTTGTTGTGGGCTACATGAAAGAAAATCAAAAATAAAATATTTTAATCTTGGCTCAATAGGGTAACTAATGATAATCACAAAATACATGGGTTGGCTTGAAAGGCTCAAACAGTCCAAAGATGGCCTAAGTCACTTTTTCAGTCATGCATCATCTTGGATTTCAACTCGAGTGGTCCTCAACTAGGTTCTAAAGTTTGGGGATCTCAATTATGCCTTAGGATGTGCACATACCTCCCATTCCTAAATATTAAAACTAATCCACCAAACATACCACATTCATGAGAGTTTTAAATTACAGCAAAACTAACATTCAGAATAATTCCTTGACTAAAGCAAAATTTGCATTATTCTCAACACTTTATGTTGTTGAATTACTTACTATCATAGACAAATATATTGATCCAGAACAACAAACATCCCAAAACTCCTACAAATAAATTGATGCAAGTCCCCACCCCCAAACTAAATCCTACATTGTCCCCAATGTGGCAATCAAAGCAATTACGAGGTTATGAGAAAGAACCAATTACCCATGTTGAATCATCGTAAAACACAAACGCTATGTAGCACCAACTGTCCGTCCTGTATTAGAGTCAACTATCTACCAACAAAAGAAAAAAACATGGTATCCTTGAAGTAGAAACCATATTCGTGTTAAAGATCATGAGTTTGAGAAGAAATAAACAACAAAATAAAAAATACAACCACACATACTTGAGAAGTATCTACACTTAATCAATTAGAAAATTAAAATGAAAATACGGCAAATGTCATCAACAAAATAAAAACATGCACACCACATATGAAAGACAAAAACAAATGAAATAACAACAGCCCACATCCCTCAGATCTTGCACTCTCCTCATCTCACTCCTCATCGGGCATATAATCTGGCACATCAGGCTCAAAACCCTCGGGATACATCAGAAACTGAAACTGAGGTTGAGTATTGTCGACCCCAGCCTGAGTAAGGTGGAAGTGCTGAATCCGCTGCATAGTTTGCCAACACTCTGTCTAATAAGTCACCTGATTGGTGGCCTAACTTTGCCATGCCCGCATCCGGGACAACTTATCACTCACTCGGGTCAGTTGATCTTTCATACTCTACAATGGATTTGACACGAATGGGGGCGGAGAAGTGGATGGACATGAAGTGCTCTTAATAGGCCTTAGTCGGAGATTCTAAACTACTCCCGCATTTCGACCATGCAACTTCAGATAAAAGGCATAATTCAATGGGGATCATAGCTTTCTTTGGACTTCATCGGCCCTTGTTGGCACTCCAGCTTGCTTGCATAAGGTAGTGATCAAGTTAGGGAACAAGTAAGACATTGATGGATTCCTTGCTACATGCAGAATCCGATAATAAATAAGATTGCCCACATCTACCTGCATCCACTTAGCAATACCATAAAGCAATAGTGCCCTATCTGTGTCTACTGTGCTATGATGAATAGTGGGGAAAATCGAGGTGCACACAAACTACTGCCACAATCGATGCAGGGGTGTCAAGAATTTTGCTAGAATGCCTTTGTAATTTTCCTTAGACATTTTCCATTCACCTTGACCGACAGTTAAAGTCTGTAAAACCAATCCATAATCCTTGACCGACAGTTAAAGTCTGTAAAACCAATCCATAATCTGGGTCCTTGAAGAATGTATTTAGTTCATCCTCTGCCACTAGAATATTGGGGAGGCCATAAAATCGAGTAATTGTTGTTGTATCAAAACTAACCTCCACTCCTCTAATCCTAATCTTCCTGTTGTTGCTTTCATATGCGTTAGCGTAGAATTCCATTACCAAAGGTTCAATGGCAAGCTAGGGGTGAGAACATAATTTCTCCCGTTTCATCTCTCTGATCACATTAGTAACCCCTAGCTCCTCATTCTCAAAATCAAACCCTTTTTCGTCTACAAACCCATGACTGTCAGTCACAGTCTCAATATACCTCTTCTCTGCTGCCGGATTTACAAAGCTCACATAACTTGGTCGTGCGGCTGCTTTCTTTTTTCCCTTAGCAGCAGCCTCGATGTCTCTAGGTCTCTTGGTGGGTGCCATATTACAACACAAGAAGAGTTGTTGTAAACAACACTTTACCCCAATTCAACCTTATGCACACTTTCACTACACAACCACAAGACTAACACTACAACCAATATCGGCTACAACACACAATACAACACTAAATAATCCAACAAAGACACCCTAATTTTCCTTCAACACTACACACACACTCCCACCGTGCACTCTACTTGACAATGTCAATCAAATCCGATCTCAAAACAACCTCAACACTCACCCAACATTACTCATAATCTCAATCACCCAAACATAATGCCATCAAACACAATCACAACACAAAATCAATATACTGTACTATTCACACAAAATTTCAATTCCTAATGCACTCCAATTCAATTTTTTCGGTAATATGTGCAAACAACAAACACTGCAACTTTGGATGAAAAAGCCTTACCTACTTAGTATTAATGGATTGCAAGGCTTTGATTGAAGATTAAACTCCCAATTACAAAATTCCCCAAATCGCCAAACCCTAACCTCTTCTTCTTCAATTCGAACAAATCCTGCAAAATAAAATAAAGATAAGAGCTTGGGTGATATGGGAAGGGATTAGATGTGGTGAATGGAGTGGATTCTAGAGTAAAAAGTGAAAAAAAAAAAAAATTGATTGGAGAGGAGAGTGTAGAATGGTGCTACGACGCGAAAACGTGGGTGAGGAGAAAAGAAAAATCTGGGTTTTTTTCTTTTTCATATAACCTGATTCGCGCCGTGGCATGAATTTGTGGTGCCACGGCACTGGTGTTATGGAGGGGGATCGTGCCACGGCGCATAAAATTGTCACGCCGCGGCATTAAGTTTCTGTCTTGGAGGGCATTTTTGTGCCGCAGCATGGAAATATTGTGTCGCAGAGTCAATTAGTTGCCATGCCCCAGCATAAAGTTTCTGCTGTGTGGTCACTTTTTGTGTCGTGGCATGAAAAATCCGTGCCAAAGCATAAAACAGCTATTTCTGAAAAATAGAAAAAGAAAAAGATAGTAAAAATAATACACATAAACAAGAATAACATAAAAGTAAAAGAAATAAATAAATAAAACTTGGGTTGCCTTCCAATAAACGCTTTATTTAACGTCTACGCAAGACAGAGTGCATGGTCTTTTACTTCATGCCGTCGCGGCATTCCACCACTTGTTCCAAAAGGAAATCTTCCAAATATGGTTTCAAGTGATGCCCATTAACCTTTAAATTACTCCCTATCTTTAGATTTTGAACTTCTACTGCACTATAAGGAAACACCTCGAGCACTTAATATGGTCTCGTCCATCGTGACTTTAGCTTTCCTAGAAAAAGTTGCAAACGTGAGTCATAAAGCAAAACTTTCATACCTAGACAAAATTCCTTGCGCTGTATTGCTTTATCATGATAGAGCTTCGTTCGTTCTTTGTAAATCTTTGCATTTTCATACGCTTCATTCCTAAGCTCTTCCAACTCATTTACTTGCATTTTCCTTACCTCTCCGGCTTTGTCCATGTCAAAATTTAACCGTTTGATCGTCCAATAAGCTCGGTGCTCTAATTCCATTAGTAAGTGGCTTGCCTTTCCAAAAACTAGCCTATATGGGCTCATCCCTATTGGAGTTTTCTATGCAGTTCTGTAGGCCCATAGAGTATCATTCAATTTTAACGCCCAATCCGTCCTAGATGTGTTCACTGTCCTTTCCAAAATCACTTTGATTTGCCTATTACTCACCTCTACCTACCTTAAAGTCTAAAGATGATATACGGTGGCCACCTTATGAGTTACATTGTACTTCTTCAACGAATCTGCAAAAGACTTATTACAAAAATGACTCCCTCGTCACTAATAATAGTTCTAGGGGTACCATACCTTGTGAAAATCAAGTCTTTAAGGAAACTAAGAACAACTTTACCATCGTTAGTTTTTGTGACGATTGCCTCAATCCATTTAGACACATAATCTATAGCAACAAGTATGTACGCATAACCATAAGAGTTAGGAAATGGACCCATGAAATCTATACCCCAAATGTCGAATAATTCCACCACCATGAATGACATGAGTGGCATCTCACTCCACTTGCCAATGTTTCTAATTCATTGGCATTATCGCATCTAGCACAAAAAGTAAATGCATCTTTAAATAAAGTTGACCAATAAAAACTAGATTGCAATACCTTCAATGTTGTCTTCTTTCCCCCAAAATGCCCTCCACAATATAGTTCATGACTATGTTGCAATATACGCTCCTGCTCTTGCTCTGGCATATGATAATCCTAGGATTATACTGTTTTATCTATGCTTTTGGCTGGATTTTGGATACTTCTTCTTAAATTTGTGCCTGAATTGCAACTTAATTTCATATATTTTACATTTCAGGCCAAAATATGCAGTTGGTTCAAAACTGAGCAGAATTGAGTTTCTGGACCCAAAATCAAGCGAATTTTAGAAATTGGGAAAATTCTGATTTGAATTGGAAGCACTATGAAGCTTGTTCCTATTGGGGATCACTAAGATTGAAGATTCAAGAAAAGAAGCAAACGGAGGGCAGTTTCATAATTTCAGAAAAGTTCAGAAAAGTTTGCCACAGCGAAGTTTATTCTTGGCTGCGGTAAGAAAGTCTCGGGTCAGATAGTTCAATAAAATCCAACTTAATACTGCGGTGAAGTTTATTCTTCACCACGACGAAAGCTGCAAATTTTTAGTTTATTAAAATCGTACGTTTTAATTGTATTGGAGGAGTCTTAGGGTTTTAGGTCGACTATTTAATGAGGACTTGTTTATTTTCGAAGGGGTTCGACATTGTTTGGAGGAAAAGGAGAGAAATTGAAGATTGGAGGCCTTTGGGTTCATCAAATAAGGAAGATTTTATTCTTTTTCCATTTTCCCAGGATGTTGAACTCTGTTTTATAGTTTTTCTTAGCATTTGCTTTATTTTTAGAATGAACTAACTCACTTTTGGGTTAGGGTTTTGATGTAATTGGGATTTTAATGTCTAATCTATAAATTTATATTGCTTTCATATTCTATTGCTTGGATTATGTATTTATTCTTGTTTTGATTGCAATTTAATTGTAGAGCATGATGAGACTGAGAAGTGATTCATGTATTAGCTTCTTAGAGTAAATACCATTGATTGATTGAATGCTAGAATAGGTTCGGAGATCCATGAAATCAATTTAGGATTCCACTTAGCTTAATGGACTTGGAACCATTAACCTTCAAATTGTAGGGTGTGGAAGCTTAGTAGGGATAAGTAGAAGAATATAGCCTGAGAAGGTATATTCCGCAAATTAGGGTGTCCGATTTATAATCCTTGCATGTGAACTTAGAAGCAACAGAAATCGTAGACTAAACTAGAAGATCCTAGTGAAGTCAAAACCCTAACCGCTTTGTCTTGAATTGATATTTTCTTGAATTGATTTTGCCTTCATTAGTTAGATTTTAAATTATGTTGTTGATTTTGTTTCAACTTCAGCTTAATTGTCTCCTGCAAATCCAACCATTTTTCATTTACTCCAACTTGATGCTAATTAGGAAAATTAGTACTTGACACGCAATCCTTGTGGGAACGATACTTTACTCATCATTGTATTACTTGTTGCGACTAGTGCACTTGGTACACATTGCATGTTGTAAAAACACGCACCAAGTTTTTGGCACCGTTGCCAGGGATTGATTTTGTGTTAATATTGAATTTTTCTAGTTTTAGCTAGATTGGAGTTTAATTTTAGTTTTAATTATTTTCTAATTTAATTTTGCTACTTCTTTTCTGTTCGTTTGTGATCTCACGCTCTCTTTGTTGTCTGTATAGTTTATGCGAAGAGCTTGACGTCATCCAGTGGTTCCTATTGATCTAAAGATTAAAAGAACCACAAGAAGACTTAACAAAGAGAGAAGATAACAAGAGGCGATGGTCATTGAGATGGCTGAAAACAGAACATTAAGGGAATTCTTAGTGCCCTCAGTTGATGGTAGTGGTCCAAGTATAACTAGGCCACCGGTGCAAGCCAACAACTTTGAAATAAAGTCGGCAATCATCCAAATGATCCAACAGTCAATACAATTTAAGGGAGATCCAAAGGAAAACCCAAATTCACACATTGCGAACTTCTTAGAGATTTGCAACACATTCAAGGCAAATGGAGTGTCGGATGATGCCATCAGGTTAAGACTGTTTCCATTCTTGTTAAGAGATAAAGCAAAGGGATGGTTAATGGCACTACCAGCAGGAAAAATCACCACCTGGAATGAATTGACACAAAAGTTCCTGACTAAATATTTCCCACCAGCGAAATCTGCAAGGATGAGAAATGACATCACATCATTTCTGCAAGAAGAGAATGAGTCACTTTATAAAGCTTGGGAAAGATATAAGGAACTACTGAGAAAGTGTCCACACCATCATTTGCCAGTTTGGATGCAAGTCCAAACGTTCTATAATGGGTTGATGATAAATGTACAAACAATGGTGGATGCAGCATCTGGAGGAGCATTGTAAAACAAGACACCTAAAGAAGCTTGTGAGTTACTTGAATGTAATAGCTTCCTTCTACTACCATACTTAGAAAATATAGTATGAAAAACATACATGCTTATTACTAGAAAAGTATATGGGCCCAAAAATTTTCTTTTTACTTAATATCTTATTCTTTACAAATACAAAATTACATGTACAAAACTTTAGCAACGGTGGACAGTAATGCCATTTCTTTCCGCGTCTCGACGTCCATCCGATCGCTTCTCACCTATTTTCTGCAAAACATGGAAAAATAACGGGGTGAGCAAAAAATGCTCAGTAAGTAAATCCTCTACTCCTTTATCCCCGCAACTTATTCTTTGGTTCTTTCCTTACTCTATTCTTTCTCTTCTTTATTCTCTCTTTATTCTTTCTCTTTTCTTTCACTGTTTCTAGCTCTCACTGCTCCTTTCTTTCTTTCTAATTCTCTCTATTCTTTCTTTCTTTCTATTCTTTCTTTCTTATTCTCACTAACCATGATGAAAATCATGGTACATGCATGAATGAAATGCAAATGCAGTAATGCATAGAAATGCATTTTCTTTTCTTCTTTTCTATTTCTTATTTTCTTTTCTTTTCTTTTCTTCTATTCTTTTCTTTCTTTCTTTCTATTTCTTTTCTTGCTTGCTCAAGCTCTTCTTTTCTTTTCTTTCTTTTCTTCTCTTTTCTTGCTTATTCAAGCTTTCTCATTCTTTCTCATTCTTACTTTTCTCTTTTCTTATTCTTTCTCATTCTTTTTTATTCTTACTCTTCTCTTTTCTTATTCTTTCTTATTCTTATTCTTTCTCATTTTTTCTTATTCTTTGCTGATCAAACTCGGTATGTATGGATTTGGAACCCTAGCCGTGTGAGTGAGTATAGTCCTCATCTACAGGCACTCTTGCGGACTATACAAATTATTTCTTCTTCTTGGGCCACTCAATTAAGGTGGTGTGCATGTAGGAAATTCTTCTTGGTACAACCCTTATCCACATACACTCTTACGAGCTGTACAAATGTTTCTTCTTCTTATGCTGCTCATTTAAGGCAGCGTGTATGTGGGAATTTCTTCTTCTTGTCACCATCACAACAACCTATTCTTTTCTCTTCTTTAGCACTTTTCTTTCTTTAATTCTTTAATACTTTTCTTTCTTTCTCTTTATTCTTAAAATTCTTCAGTCTTTCTTTAAGGTCGTATGCATATGAAAATATATGCATGTGGATGGTTCATGCTTATGTTTCTTTCTTAAGTGCAATTATGCAATGCAAATATGCTATGTTGCATAAAATTAAGTTTCTCTACTTATGCACATGCTTCTCTTAGGCATTTCATCAAACAATAAGCATGCATACATAATTTCTATCTTTAGTAAATCTATACTTCTTTCTTAAACCATCCATAAGTGGAGTAAAACTCCTTTGAATCAACACAAATCCTGGCCAGGAAAAAACACTTCAAATATTCTACTCAAATTCTTTCTAAATGCAACCGAACTTCACTTGGTCACCACAACATCAATTCCATTTCTCATGGCTCAATACTACTCATTAGAAGCCATCTTCTCATCAATAATATCATTCTCCACAATCAATCTCTAAATCATAAGCATATGTATGCATATCAATCATTGAATTACTTAAATCTTAGCTTGGGTTGGATTTACTTACCTTATGCTTGAATTGTTCCGCAAAAGGTCTCTATCTTTGTTGAACTTGTTCTTTCCCTCAAATCCTAAGCATAAACTTAATAAGAATTTAACACTTATACCAATTATTCTCATATCTAGAGTAAGAATCCTTACCTCTTGATGCTTAGGATCAAGTCCTAATCAAAATCCAACAAAAACCCTCAATTTCCTTAGCAAATTGGATAAAGAAATGAGAGAATTGGAGAGTAGTAGAAGTGTATGGGGTGTAGAGAATGGGAAGGTTTTTGAAACTAAACCCTTAGTAGCTCATATAAATAAATACTCTTTCCCATTTTGCCTTTGCATTTTCTTAGAAATTTCATCTTTACCCTTTAATTCTTTACAAATACACCCCCATCTCCAATTCATTCTCCATAAAATTTTCTTACATTTCACTCCCCACTTTTCCTGCTAATTAGGGGTAGAATGGTCACTTTGCCCCTATGGAAAAATTCTCTAGAAGCTTTAAAAGAAAAATCAGCCGACTCTTTGCCCCAGAGAAGATTTTTCTTCGCCTCGGCAAAAAATTACAGAGCGTACGTTGTCACAGCGAACCTTATTCTTCGCCCCGACAAAGTCTATAATTCTCTAATTCGCCAAGACTTCACCAAATTCAGGGCATCCAAGCACTTTGACAATTCATAAACTTAACCAAAGGCAACCAATTAACAATATGAACAAACATGTTCATCACCAAAACAAAATAAGCATATAGAAATAGGTACCTCAAAGTGGGCGTTACATTGAAGTCCTGGCAAGTAACAACTATCAAAGACCCAATGAGAGAATGCATTTGAAGAAGTCTATGGGTATTCATGAAGTTGTTGCTTACACAACCATTTCAGCCCAACTTATAGCACTTCAAATGCAATTAGGAGGTATGTAGGTAAATTCTATTCAAACACCCCAAATGACATGTGATTTTTGTGTAGGTAACCATGCTAGCAATGAATGCCAAGTAGGGAACACCTTTGCTTCAGTTTCATCATCATCAGAACAAGTCAACTATTTAGTAGGGAATTAGAGACAATAGAACAATCCTTTCTCCAACACGTACAATCCTGCTTGGAGAAATAATCTAAATCTATCTTGAGGCAATCAGAATAATCAATGGAACCAAATAAATGCGCCAAACAATCAAGTTAGGGTGAATCATCAACTAGGGGATCAAAGATTGTCGAAATCGGAGGATATGTTCGGGAAGTTCATGCAAGAGACCACAAGTTTCATGAGTGAGACGAGGGTGATGCGTTGAAATTACAACATGCAATGTGTAGCAAGTGCATTTGTCGTAAAAAGTAATAAAGTGATAAGTAGAGTATTGTTCGCACGAGGATTGTCAGTCAAGTACTGTTTCCCTAGTTGTTTATCAAGTTGGAGAAACCAAAAGATGTTTGGATTTACGAGAGAAAATCAAGCTAAAGTTGAAACAAAATCCACTACATAACTTAAAAGCTAATTAATGATAGCAAAATGAATTCAAGAGAAATATCAATTAAAACAAAGCGGTTAGGGCTTTGACTTCACTAGGATTTTATGAATTAATCTACCAATTCTGTTACTTCTACATTCACATGCACGGATTATAAATCGGACACCATAACATGTAAAACATAACTTCTCAGGCTATGTTTTCCCACTTATCCCTATTAAACTTCTGCACCCAACAAATTGACGGTTAATAGTTCCAAGTTCGTTAAGCTAAATAGAATCCTAAATTGATTTCATTGATTCTCAAACCTATCTCTAGCATTCAATAAAACAATGGCAATTACCCTAAGAAGCTAATACATGATTCACTTCTCAGTCTCATCATGCTCAACAAGTAATTTCAATAAAAACAAGAGTAATTACACAATCCATAATGTAAAAGCAACATCAATTTATTGATTAGACATTAAAATCCCAATTACATCAAAACCTTAACCCAAAAGTGAGTTAGTTCATACTAAAATTAAAGCAAATCAAAATAAACGATGTAAGCAAAGAATTCAACATGATGGAATAACGAAAAGAGAGTGAATCTTCCCTATTTGATGAACCCAAAACGTCCAATCTTCAATTTCTCTCTTCTTTCTCCAAAACGAAGTCGAACTCCCTTCTAAAATGACTAAGTCCCACTTATATAGTCGATCCCTCAATCCTTCTCAAAACAATTAAAATGCACAGTTTTAATAACTGAAAATTGTAGACTTTGCCGCAACGAAGAATAAACTTTGTCGCGGCATCAAGTTGGCTTCTAATTCACTATCTGACTTGAGAGTTTATCACCGCGACGAAGAATGAACTTCGTCATGGCAAACTTTTCTGAACTATTCTAAAATTACAAAACAGCCCTCCGCTTGATTTCTTGCTTGAATCTTCAATCTTCAGTGATCTCCAATAGGAACAAGCTTCATAGTACTTCAAACTAGCTCTAGAACTTCCTCGAATCCTAAGATTCGCTTGCTTCTAGGTCCAGAAACTCAATTTCGCTTAGTATTTTCTCTGATTGCACGTTTTGGCCTGAAACATAAAATATATGAAATTAAGTTGCAATTCACGCACAAACGAAAGAATAAGTATCCAAAATCCGGCCAAAAAGCCAAGATAAAATAGTATAATCCTAGGATTATCAAATATCCCCAAACTTAAGACATGCTCATCCTCGAGCATCAAGTACAAAATTCGACTAAAGAACAAACAGAAAAAGACAAAAAAATTGGAAATGAAATGAGAGAATTTAGAAACAAAATCAAACACAAAGAAATGCCTAGAATTCATACAAGTCTCAAAAATTGTTGAAACATTATTACAGGAAACTACTTAACACTCCAAGAAGTTATAAGTTGATTGACTATCTTTCTCTATCAGCCTCCTAAGTAGGTAATCCCCACTTCAGTCCACCTTCCGATTTCTGATAATCCGTGGATTATACTATTTTTTTTTTAGACTTTTTAGTCGGATTTCAGATACTTCTTAGTTCATTTTGACCTGAATTGCTACTTAATTCTTTATTTCTTGTGTTTCATGCTAAAATGGACATTTTATGCAAATAATGGGCGAATTGGAGTTTTTGGACTCAGAAGTCAGCGGATCTCAGAAGTTGGGAGATTTTTGAAGCAGAATGGAGCACTAGGAAGCTTGTTTCCATAAGAGAGCATCGAAAATCGAAGATTCAAGCAAAAAGGCAAGCGGAGGGCAATTCTGTAAATTCAGATTCCACATAGAGTTTCGCCATGGCAAAGAGAGTTGCGCACGAGAATCTGTTTTCATTTCGTCGCCGCGGCGAGAATCCTTCTTCACCACAGCGAAGTCTGCGAATTCCAAACTTTGTGAAATGCACAGTTTCATTTCAAGTAAAGTCTTAGGTTTTTGGGCGAGGTATAAAAGAGAAACTTTGCCATTTTTGTAGGGAGTTCGTTTTTCAGTAGACAGCAGCTTTTTACATTTTCTTAGATTTGTTTTGGGCGAACTTTGATTGCAAAGGGTGAAGATTCAAGATTAAACTAGTGGATTCGTCATTTGGGGAGATTTCTTGTCTTTTCTCTTCTTTTCATTATGTTGAACTTTGGATTTTTCGTTTCTTTTGTTTGTATTGTTGATTTAGCCATGAGCTAACCTATTTTGGGTTAGGGTTTTGATTGTAATTCGGAATTTCATGGGTTAAGTAATTGATCGTTATTATTTTCATATGATTTTGCTTTGATTGTGTGAACTCCAAATTTATTGTGTTATGTGATGAACATGATGAGATTGAGAAATGAATCATGCTAGGCTTCTTGGGTAATCACCATTGTAGTATTGAATGCTAGAGATAGATTCGAGAATCAATGAAATCAATCTAGGATTCCTTGTGCTTAATGAGCTTAGAATTATTAACCTTCAAATTGTTGGGTGCGGAAAGTTAATAGGGAAAAGTAGGAAAACATAGTCTGAAAAGGTATGTTTTACACTTTAGAGAATTCGATTTACAATCAATGCATGTGATTATGGAATTATCTTAATCTTTAGGTTTAACCCATAGAATCCGAATGAAGTCAAAACCTTTCTTTTTTTTTTTATTTTTTTTTTTTCGTGTTTTTAATCTTGCTTTCATAGTTTACTTTTATTTTAGCAAATTTTGTTTTAGTTATAGTTTAAATTGCTCCCATTAATCCAAAAGAATTCGATTGCTCCAACTTGAAAACGGTAGAAAACTTAGTGCTTAGCGAACATTCCTCGTGGGAACGATACTCACTCATCACTTTATTACTTGTGCGCTAGTATACTTGCTACATTTGCATGTTGTAGGAAACACGCATCAAGTTTTTGGCGCCGTTGCCGAAGATTGAAATTTTTGTTAACATTGAATTTTTCTGTAGTTAGCTAGATTGGAGTTTTAATTTTTGTTTTCATCATTTTTTCTGTTTTACGTTTGTTTTTACTTTCAGTTGGTTTGAGATCTCACTTTCTTTTGCTCTTTCTGTGTAGTTTATACGAAGAGCAAGACATCAGCCAGTGGTTCTTGTTGATCCTAAGATTGAGAGAACTGCCAGAAGACTTAACAGAGAGAGAAGAGAAAGATAAGCTACAGTGGTTGAACCAGAGGTCATGGTAGTTGAAATGGCAGAAACCAGTACACTTAGGGAATTCTCAGTTACCACGGTCGATGGTAGTTGTTTGAGCATTACGAGACCAGCGATCCAAGGCAACACATTTGAAATAAAACCAGCAATCATCCAGATGATCCAACAGTTGGTAAGGTTTAATGGTGATTTGAAGGAAGATCCAAATCAGCATATTGCAAACTTTTTTGAAATTTGTGATACCTTCAAGTCAAATAGAATGTCAAATGACGCCATTAGGTTGAGACTATTCCTATTCTCATTGGGGGATAAGGCTAAGGGGTGGTTAATGGCACTACCATCGGGAACTATCACAATATGGAACGATCTAGCACAGAAGTTCCTAACCAAGTTCTTTCCTCCAGCAAAATCTACAAAAATGAAAAATGATATCACATCGTTTCTACAAGAAGAATCTGAGTCATTGTATGAGGCTTGAGAGAGATACAAGGAACTTATGAGGAAATGTCCACACCATGGGTTGCAAGTTTGGCTACAAGTCCAAACTTTATATAATGGATTGATGGGTAACGTGTAAACTATGGTGGATGCTGCATCGAGAGGAGCCTTGCAGAATAAGACACTAGAGGAGGCTTATGAGTTGCTTGAGGTTTTGGCAAGCAATAACTATCAAAGACCTAATGAGAGAGCAATACCAAAAAAATCTATGGGTCTTTATGAAGTTGATGCATTCACGGCCATTTCAGCCCAACTCACAACACTTCAAAAACAATTGGGAAATATGCAGGTAAACTCTATTCAAGCTCCTTAACTAACTTGTGATTTTTGTGCAGGTAACCACGTGAGCAGTGAGTGTCAAGTAGGGAACACATTTGCTTCGTCATCTTCATCATCGGAGCAAGTGAACTACTTGACAGGAAATCAAAAGCAACCAAACAATCCCTACTCCAACACATACAATTCGGGTTGGAGAAATCATCCAAATTTGTCTTGGGGCAATCAGAATCAGCAAAGTAATCAATGGAACCAAAGAGCATTGCCAAATAACCAAACAGGGGTGAATAATCAACCGGGAGACCCAAGAGTGGCAAAATTGGAGAATATGCTTGGGAAGTTTATGCAAGAGACCACAGGTTTTATGAATGAGACGAGGACGAATTTTAGAAATCAAAGGGTGTCCATTCGGAATCTTAAGGTACAGATGGGGCAATTGGCCGAGAAGCTAAATGAGAGACCGCAAGGGTCCTTACTGAGCAACACAGTGACCAACCCACATAAGCAAGCAAATGCAATAATTTTGAGGAGTGGGACAGTTTTGGAAGAAGTGGGGCAAGCAAGGAAAGAAGAAGAGTCACCAACAAGAAGGGAAGAGTCTGATGAGGAAATTGATAAAGAGATCGTAATTGATGAAAAACCAAGCAGTTCTAAGGAAGAGGAACAAAAGAAGGAAGAAAGACAAAAGAAAAAGAAGGAGAAATTGTCATTCCCCGAGATACCACCAGAGTTGGCACATCACACTCCACCCGTGCCTTTTCCTCAGAGACTGAAGAAAAAGAATTAGGATAAGCAGTTTTCAAAATTTATTGAAATATTTAAAAAACTGCATATTAACATTCCTTTTGCAGATAAATTGCAACAGATGCCGAGCTACATGAAATTTCCTAAGGAAATCTTATCAAACAAAAGAAAGTTAAAAGATGAGGAAACGATGATGCTCACGGAGGAGTGCAGCGCCATTCTCCAAAAGAGGTTACCCCCGAAGCTCAATGATCCAAGGAGTTTTACTATTCCTTGCATTATAGGAGATATTACTTTTGATCGTGTTTTATGTGATTTAGGTACTAGTATAAATTTAATGCTCTTTTCTGTTTTCAGGAGATTGGGAATTGGTGAAGTGAAACCAACGACCATGTCGTTGCAACTAGCGAATAGGTCCATAAAACATCTGAGGGGATAGTGGAAGATGTGTTAGTGAAGGTGGATAAGATAATATTTCCAGCAGATTTTGTTGTTTTGGACATGGAAAATGATAAGGAAATTCCTCTTATTTTGGTCCGACCATTTTTGGCCACGGGGAGAGCACTTATAGATGTGTAAGAAGGGAAGTTACTATTGAGAGTTCAAGGTGAAATAGTAACTTTCAATGTCTTTGAGGCTATGAAGTTTCCATCTGAATCGGATTCATGTTTTAGTGTTGATGTGGTGGATAAATTAGTTGCAGAATCTATTGAAGAGAACACCCCACAATTACCTCTAGAAGCTCATATAACCAAATCAAAAATAGTAGAGGTAGATGAATCAACGAGTAATGAATGTGCTAGGTTGTTGGAAGCACTTAAACCGATTGATGAGAGCCAAGATCTAGAATTTGAGGAATTCGATTTTGAAAAAGAGAAGGAAAAGAAAAAAAATGAAGAACCTCCAAAGCTTGAGTTGAAACCTTTACGTTCCCACCTCAAATATGTATATCTTGGGGACTCATAAACCTTTTCGGTAATCATTAGTTCAGGATTGAGTAAATTGGAAGAAGAGCGGTTGATTAGGGTGTTGAGGGAACACAAACTAGCAATTGGATGGACTATTTCGGATATTAGAGTCATCTCACCATATTTTGCATGCATAACATACTCATGGAGGATGATATCAAGCCTAAACCACAACAAAGATTGAATCCTTCGATGAATCCTAGATGCGGGAATAATTTATCCTATTTCCGATTGTCCATGGGTTAGCCCGTTATAAGTGGTTCCGAAGAAGGGAGGTATCACGATGATAAAGAATGAGAGTAATGAATTTATACCAACTAGGACGGTCATAGGCTGGAGAGTGTGCATTGATTATCGAAAATTGAATGAGGCGACAAGGAAGGATCATTTCCTACTTCCTTTTATTGATCAGATGTTAGAGAGGTTGGCAGGCCATGCCTATTACTGTTTCCTAGATGGGTATTCAGGATATAATCAGATTGCCATCGCTCTTGAGGATCAAGAGAAGACGACTTTCACTTGTCCCTGTGGCACCTTTGCATACCGAAGGATGCCCCTTGGGTTATGCAATGCACCAATAACATTTCAGAGATGCATGATTTCGATCATTAGAGATATGGTGGAACGGTTTATAGAAGTCTTCATGTATGACTTCTCAGTTTTTGGTTCATATTTTGATAATTGCTTAGCTAATCTTTCTCTTGTTTTGCAGCGATGTAAGGAGACAAACTTGGTGCTCAATTGGGAGAAGTGCCACTTCATGGTCCAAGAGGGAATAGTGCTTGGTCATAGAATTTCAAATGACGGAATAGAAGTTGATCGAGCAAAGACAGAAGTGATTGAGAAGCTACCACCACCATCAAATGTTAAAGCAGTTCAAAGTTTCTTAGGGCATGCGAGGTTTTACAGATGATTAATCAAAGACTTTTCTAAGATTTCTAAACCCCTTTGCAATTTGTTGATTAAAGATGTTGCTTTTGATTTTAATGATGAATGCATGCATGTTTTTCTAACTCTAAAGAGATTATTAGTATCTGCGCCTATTATTGCAGTTCCCGATTGGAGACTACCATTTGAATTAATGTGTGATGCTAGTGATTTTTCTCTAGAGGTAGTGTTAGGACAGCGGAAAAACAAAGTGTTGCATGTAATTCAGTATGCTAGCAAAACACTCACTAATGCACAATTGAATTACACCACTACTGAAAAGAATTGTTGGCTATGGTTTTTGCTTTTGACAAGTTTTGTTCATATTTGTTAGGTGCAAAGATGATCGTCTACACGGACCATTTGGCATTCAAGCACCTATTGACAAAGCAAGAAGCGAAACCTCAGCTGATAAGTGGATCCTATTGCTTCAGGAGTCTGAGTTGGAAATTCAAGATAAGAAGGGGTCAGAAAATGTGGTGGCAGATCACTTGTCAAGGATTGAGAGACCAATCCAGGGAAACAAAGAGGAAATTCCAATTAGAGAAACATTTCCGGATGAGAAATTGATGAGAGTGGATGAAGCACCATGGTATGCAGATTTTGCGAATTATTTGTCATCGAGGGTGCTCCCAATTGGAATGACTTTCCAACAAAAGAGAAAATTCTTCTCAGATTTAAAGTATTACTTTTGGGAAGAGCCATTTTTGTACAGACACTGTGCTAATTAAATGATACGTAGATGTGTCTCGGAGGAGGAAATAGAAAGCATTCTACGGCATTGTCACCAGAGGGAAGTGGGTGGCCATTTTGGAGGAGCTAGGACAGCAGCCAAGGTTCTGTAATTTGGGTTTTATTGGCCAACCCTTTTCAAGGATTCATTCCAGATGGTTCAGGAGTGTGACCAATGTCAGCAGAGTGGTAATATTTCAAAGAGGGATGAGATGCCATTGAACAACATCCTGGTGGTTGAGCTGTTTGATGTGTGGGGGATAGACTTCACGAGTCCCTTCCCAAATTCTTATGGGAACATATATATTTTGGTAGCGGTGGATTACGTTTCGAAGTGGGTGGAAGCAGTTGCATTGTCGACTAATGATGCTAGGGTAGTGGTTAATTTTGTGAGAAAGAATATTTTCTCAAGGTTTGGGGTACCATGGGCAATCATTAGTGATGGAGGATCCCATTTTTGCAATAGGCAATTGGATGCACTGTTGGGAAAGTATGGAGTGAAACATAGAGTTGCAACGCCTTACCATCCACAAACGAGCAGGCAAGTGGAACTGTCTAACAGAGAACTTAAAAGAATTTTAGAAAAGACAGTTAATGCATCTAGGAAGGATTGGTCACGGAAATTGGATGATGCATTATGGGCCTACCAAACTGCATTTAAGACTCCGATTGGTATATCCCCATTTAGGATGGTCTATGGGAAAGTGTGTTACTTGCCAGTAGAACTCGAGCATAAGGCATACTGGGCAATCAAGCAACTAAACATGGACTTAAGAGCTACTAGGGAGGAAAAGATGCTGACTTTGAATGAACTCGATGAGTTCCGTCTCGAAGCATATGAGAATGCCCAGATTTACAAGGAGAAGACGAAAAGGTGGCATGACAAGCATATCAGGAAGAAGAACTTTGAAGTGGGTTAGAAGGTGTTGTTGTTCAATTCTAGACTTAGGCTTTTCCCCGGGAAACTTAAAGCTAGATGGTCCGAACCATTCACAGTTACAAGAATTCACCCATTTGGAGCGATGGAAGTATCACATGAAGAAAAGGGCACTTTTACAGTCAATAGTCAGAGATTGAAGCCATACATTGATGGGGTGATGAGTTGCAAGTACATTCCGATCTCGCTTAACATTCCAACTTGAAGAATTGAGAGAGTCGAGCTTTCGACTATAAACAAGCGCTCCTTGGGAGGCAACCCAAGTGTTTTCAGTTATTTTTCTTTGTTGACTGTTTTGTAGTTCATTAGTTTGTTAGATGTTGTTTATGAATGTTTAATTGGTGTGTTTTTGGATGTTTCAGGTGAAATTGTGAATCAAGGTGGAAAACTGAAAGTTCCAATTTTCGCCGCGGCGAAGCAATTTTTTTCATTTTGGAAGGTGAGAGGTTCCAGACCTCGCCACGGCGAAGATTGTTCTTCGCCATGGCGCCATTCTCTTGGTAATTTTTCGCCGCGGCGAAGCAAAAGTGGGTGAAATTGTCTAAGGGAACTTTGCTGCGGCAAAGAACAACTTTGTACTCTCTGTATTTTTTTGTCGCAGCGAAGTATTTGTCTTCGCCGCGGCGAAAACTGTTTTGTATAAATTCTCACCGCGACCTCCCATTTTCGCGAAACCTCTCAAACGCATTTCAGAGAAAATTTTCCAACATTCAATCCAAAGCCTTCCCAGTGATTTCCCAACCAATTTTCTCACTCCTTAACCTTCCTAAACACCAAAACAACTCATTTCAATAACAATTTTTGAGAAAAATTCACGAAATTTTTGAGTTCAAGAAATTTGGGGTTTGCAATCTAGGCTTATTTTGGTCAATTGGTGGCGAATACTCCTTAGTTTGGGTAAGATTTAACATTCTCTAAGTTTTTATCTAAAAAATTTCGAGTTTTAATTTGTAGGTCTGAAAATTTTGATTGTTGGTTGAGTTGTGGACTTTTTGTGCTTTTGAGTGTTGATTTTGTTTGAGGAAGGGTTGATTGTGCATTATGTGATATTGAGGAGTGTGGGTTTTTGAATTTTGGAGTGTTTGGTTGCATTTGGAAAAATCATAGTTTGGGGGTTGAAGTGTGAATTTTTAGAAATGTTGTCAATTTTGCAGGATTGAATTGGCTGTAGTAGGGAACTTAGGTTTGAATTGTTGGGTTGCATTGTTGAGTTAATTGATAGCTTTGGAGAAAATGCTGCTCAAAGCCAAGGTACCATCCAAGGGCAAGGGAAAATGAGAGAAAGTAGACAATCAATTTATAAGTGAAAAGGCTTGGAAAAACTATGAGGCAGCAACCAAAAGGAAAAATAAGGCAATCCTTAAGCATGGACTGACTGCAAACCAGGCTGATGAGTGGAGTCAAGCGAGAAATTGGGAAAAATTTATGAGTGAACTGAACAAGTGGCTGTGGAACCCCTAGTCAGAGAGTTCTATGCCAACCTGCTGGAATGTGATAAAGGGGTTGTTTTTGTGAGGGGTACTGATGTGGTATTCACGGCAAATGTCATTAATGATTTTTATGGCTTGCCTCACATTGATCGAGATGATTATGCGGATTTTAGGAAGACACGGTTTGAGGATGATATTATTCTTCCGGTCATTACAAAACCGGACACCATTTGGGAGGTTTCAAAAAAGGGTAAGAAGAGCATCAAGGGAACTATTTGACACCGATGGCCTGGTTGTGGCAGTATTTTATCAGTGCGAGGATGATGCCAGAGATGCACTACAATACAGTGACGTATGAGAAGGCACTTTTGTTGTATTCTATTGCCATAGGAAAAAGAATGGATGTGGGACAAATTATCCTGAACAACATTCAGCATGCAGCCAAAACAGGGAGAGGCAGTTTTCCATTCCCACAACTCATTAAAGAGTTGTGCACTAAAGCAGGAATCGAGGTACAGGATGATGAGCCACTGATCCATGTTGCCCCAGTCCTCGACACAGCCTACTTCCGCAAACATCTTGAGCCTCAACCAGAAGAAGGGCCCAAAGTAGGCACCAAGAGAAGAACAACAACAGTAGCTGCCACCGCATCCGGTTCAACAGTCCCAATGAGAGAAATGATGCAGAAGATGATGGGTAAGATGAAACGGATGGAGTGATGTAATGGGTTGCTGGCAGAGCAGACCGGGAAGACACAGGAGCTGCAACTGAGCTACTGCAACTGAGCTACTGCGACAAGCTCGGGATTGATACTTCAGCAAACCAGTGGGAAGACTGGGATTCAGATGAATGGTTAGACTCCGATTCAAAAAAGGATGACGCTGAGGAAGAGGAGGAGGCTGAAGAATGAGCACCTGAGCACCTGTTCAGTTTTTGTTATTTTTATTTGTTTTAGTTGTTTCTGTTTTCTTTCATTTCGAACATTGAACTCAGTTGATATTTTTGTTGGGGATTGCTTTAGTTGTTTTAGTTGTTTCAATTATGTTTTAATTTCGTGGTTAAGGTAAAGACGAGATTCGGGTTGTAATTTTTTTTCATATTAGTTAGTGGATTTTTCTAACACAGTGGACACCACAGTTTTCAATTATTTTTACAGAGTTTGGGTGATGAAAAAGCTGAAGCCAGGTGTGCACACTGTTGAGCGGAATTTCAACTTCACGGATTAATCAGGGAACTATCTCACACCTTTTTCCTTTTTGTTTTCTATTCCTCAGTGTGCATAATGTGACATTGGGGACAATGTCATCTTTAGTTTGGGGGTAGGAAAAATTTGATAATTTTTTTGAATTTTGTTTAAGTTGTGTTTGTGTTTTTGTTGTGTTTGCCAATGATGAATTACATAATTCCATGATGAGACTAGGATTGTTGTGATTTTATTTTTAAAAAATGTTAAGCATTGCTTCAAGTTTATGTTTATTGATTCAATTTTGATTGAGGTTTGTTGAGTGGTTCAACTACCATTTTCATTTATTCTGGCATGCTTAGATTCATTTTATGTGGTTAGGTAAAGTTTGATAATGTTGGTGAATTCTAGAACCTAGTAGAGAAGTGCTTAAGGTGAAATTCTAGGATTAGACATTGTTGAGGAAATGATTTAGGCACTTTTCGGAATGTTTGAGCCTTTCCAGCCGACCCATGAATGAATTTTTCCCTAGTCACCCTTTTGAGCCTTATGAGATTATCATTGCTGTATTTTTCTTTGCAAACCAAAAATTGTCCGATCCATATACCCTAAACACTTTATCGTACCCTTAGGAGAATTATGAGCCTAATGCAAACACAAAGAACGTGAAGAGTTGTGCAAATGAACTAAAGGATTAGTTTGGGGGTTGTGAGAAGGGCAATAAGAATAAGAGAGGTAGTTAACCTCAATTCAATTGATTGTTATTATTTTCATTAAAAAAAATATATATATATTCCGTCGTTCAATTCAAAATCAGAAATAAGAAAGATACAAGTTTGAGGGTTGTAAAATGGTTGATACTTTGATTGGTGGTTGAGAGGAATTGGAGATTGATGTGACTTTTAGTGTTTGCATGAGGAAAACCGAGTCTCTTATTTTGTTTATCCTAGCCTTTTTCTTGGAACCCACTACCCGAGCCTAACATTACAAGCTTGTAAAGATCTTTTGATTCTTAGCAATGTCTAGTCTACATTAGTGGAGAGTAGTTCGATATTTAGGCTTATGGAGTCTGCCACCATTTGATAAACTTTGCATTTCTGCATAAAATAATCCGGGAGGTTGGAATGTGGATCAAAGTGGGGATCACCTACTCGGTGGACCGATAGAGGAGGACAGCCGATGTCGCTTATAACTTCTTAGAGTGTTGAACATTTTCTGATAATAATTTTTCAACAACCTTTGAGACTTGTGTAATTTCTAGGCAATTCGTATGTTGAGTTTGAGTCTAATTTGTGTTTGCTCATTTTTCAGTTTTGTGTGTTGTGTGTTGTGTTTTTGTTTGTTTGTTGTTTTTGTTTCTGTGAGTTTTGTACCTTATGCTCGGGGATGAGCATGTCTTTAGTTTGGGGGTATTTGACAATCCGTGGATTATACTATTTTTTTTTTAAGACTTTTTTGTCGGATTTCAGATACTTCTTAGTTCATTTTGATTTTAACTGCTACTTAATTCTTTATATCTTGTGTTTCAGGCTAAAATGGACATTTTATGCAAATAATGAGCGAATTGGAGTTTTTGGACTTAGAAGTGAGCGGATCTTAGAAGTTGGGAAATTTCTGAAGCAGAATAGAGCACTAGAAAGCTTGTTTCCATAGGAGAGCATTGAAGATCAAAGATTCAAGCAAAAAGCCAAGCAGAGGCAATTCTGTAAATTCAGAATTCCACATGGAGTTTCACCGCGGCGAAGAGAGTTGCGCACGAGAATCTGTTTTCATTTCGTCGCCGCGGCGAAGTCTACGAATTCCAAACTTTGTAAAACGCACAATTTCATTTTAGGTAAAGTCTTAGGTTTTTGGGCAAGGTATAAAAGAGAAACTTTGCCATTTTTGTAGGGAGTTCGTTTTTTAGTAGACAGTAGCTTTTTACATTTTCTTAGATTTGTTTTGGGTGAACTTTGATTGCAAAGGGTGAAGATTCGAGATTAAACTAGTGGATTCGTCATTTGGGGAGATTACTTGTCTTTTCTCTTGTTTTCATTATGTTGAACTTTGGATTTTTCGTTTCTTTTGTTTGTATTGTTGATTTAGCCATGAACTAACCTATTTTGGGTTAGGATTTTGATTGTAATTCGGAATTTCATGGGTTAAGTAATTGATCGTTATTATTTTCATATGATTTTGCTTTGATTGTGTGATTACTCTGAATTTATTGTGTTATGTGATGAACATGATGAGATTGAGAAATGAATCGTGCTAGGCTTCTTGGGTAATCACCATTCTAGTATTGAATGCTAGAGATAGATTCGAGAATCAATGAAATCAATCTAGGATTCCTTGTGCTTAATGAGCTTAGAATTATTAACCTTCAAATTGTTGGGTGCGGAAAGTTAATAGGGAAAAGTAGGAAAACATAGTCTGAAAAGGTATGTTTTACACTTTAGAGAATTCGATTTACAATCAATGCATGTGATTATGGAATTATCTTAATCTTTAGGTTTAACCCATAGAATCCGAATGAAGTCAAAACCTACCCGTTTGTTTGAATTGATTTTTTTTCGTGTTTTAAATCTTGCTTTCATAGTTTACTTTTATTTTAGCAAATTTTGTTTTAGTTATAGTTTAAATTGCTCCCATTAATCCAAAAGAATTCGATTGCTCCAACTTGAAAACGGTAGAAAACTTAGTGCTTAGCGAACATTCCTCGTGGGAACGATACTCACTCATCACTTTATTACTTGTGCGCTAGTATACTTGCTACATTTGCATGTTGTAGGAAACACGCATCAAGTTTTTGGCGCCGTTGCCGAAGATTGAAATTTTTGTTAACATTGAATTTTTCTGTAGTTAGCTAGATTGGAGTTTTAATTTTTGTTTTCATCATTTTTTCTGTTTTACGTTTGTTTTTACTTTCAGTTGGTTTGAGATCTCACTTTCTTTTGCTCTTTCTGTGTAGTTTATACGAAGAGCAAGACATCAGCCAGTGGTTCTTGTTGATCCTAAGATTGAGAGAACTGCCAGAAGACTTAACAGAGAGAGAAGAGAAAGATAAGCTACAGTGGTTGAACCAGAGGTCATGGTAGTTGAAATGGCAGAAACCAGTACACTTAGGNATTGTAAACCGAACTCACTAAGGTGTTAAATATACCTTCTCAGGCTATGTTTTCCTATTCTTCCTTTTTAACTTTCCGCACCCAACAATTTGAAAGTTAACAATTCCAAACTCATTAAGCATAAGAATCCTACAATGATTTCATTAATTCTTGAATCTATCTCTAGCATCCAATACTATAATGGTGATTACCCAAGAAGCCTAACATGATTCATTTCTCAATCTCATCATGTTCATCACATAAAGCATTAAAACTTAGAGCAAACACACAATCAAAGCATAGTCATATGAACATAACATGATCAATAATTTAACCCATTAGAAATCCGAATTACAATCAAAACCCTAACCCAAAATGGGTTAGTTCATAGCTAAATTAACACTACAAATAAGAAAAACGATAATAGTCAAGTTCAACATAATGAAAAGTAAAAGAGAGGACAAGAAGCTTTGCGATAGATCTGCAACCATGCCATGCATAGTTTTGTACTTCATATTCACCTACTTTTGTGCCACCAATATCATACAAAGTTGTATTTGATATCTATGTGTTTTGTTTTACCATGATATTTGGGATCCTTAGTGTATGCTTTTACTGATTAACTATCACAATTTACTCTCCCTAGTTCAATAGACACATTATTATTCCCAAATGAATCATGAACTGACTCAACCAAATAGCTTCTTGCACTACAGTTGAAAATGCTACAAACTCAGCCTCCTTTGTGAATAAGGTTATCCATGAATGCTTTTACTACTCCAAGATTATAGCCCTGCTATTTAGTAAGAAAACAATTCTAGAAGTAGATTTTCGTTCATCTAAATCCCTTCTCTAATTAGCATCAGTGTAGCCTCTCAAATGTAAATCATTTCCTTGATAACACAATAAGTAATCAGTTGTTCCTTTTAGATATCTTGAGATTCTCTTCATTGCTTTCTAATGTGCTTGTCTTGGGTTGGACTATTATCTGCTTACCAATTCAACAACGTAACAGATGTCGGGTCTTGTGCATATCATGGCGTACATGAGACTTCCAATAGCACTTATATAAAGAACATTCCTCATTTGTTCCTTTTCTTGTATACTCTTAGGACACAATCTACGGTTTAAATTCTCACCTTTCGAGATATAGTTGTCTATGGGTTTGCTATCTTGCATATGAAATCTTTTAAGAATTTTCTTAATGTGTGGCTCTTGCGAAAGAGATGCTAATTTCTTTGAGCGATTTCTCGAAATCTTGACTCCTAGGATATATGCAGCTTCACCCATATCTTTCGTCTCAAAATGAGATGACAACTGACCTTTGATTTCATTGACAACCCTTTGTCATTTCTAGCTGCAAGAATATCATCAACATATAATGATAATATAACAAATTTGTCATTGGATCTCTTTATATCCATAATGATCTTCATCAATCATTTTGAAATCATATGATATTACCGTATCATAAAATTGAATGTACCACTATCTTGAGGGACTACTTGAGGCCATAAATTGACTTTAAAAGTCTATACACTTTATTTTCTTGACCTCCTCTATTAAAACCTATTGGTTGTTCCATATAGATCTCTTCTTGTAATTCTTCATTTAGAAAAGCAATCTTTACATCCAGTTAATACAATTCAAGATCCATGCTAGCGACTATAGTAGAATAAGTCAAATTAAGGTAAGCCTCACAACAAGTGAGAAGGTTTCTTCATAATCTATTCCTTTTTGTTGTGTATATCCCTTCACGACTAAGCGAGCTTTGTATCTTTTAATACTACCATCAACTTTACGCTTGATTTTGAGAACTCATTTGTTCCCAATTACTTAGCATTCTTTCGGTAAATCAACCAATTGCCATATTTGTTTGATTTAATAGACTCTATTTCTTCTTCCATTGCCTTCATCCATTTGTCCTTTAAAAGGCATTTGAGAGCCTCATTTACATCATTTGGCTCTTCTTCATCTTGCGGAGTAACTAGAAAAACTCCCCCTTCAATCTCAAAACAACAACATGGAACACTTTTCTTGTTTGTTTGGCGTATTTAAGATTCGTTAGAGTTACTCAAACTTGGACCAGCCATCATAGTTTGATCTATTATGAGTAACGATTAAGTATTTGAAACATATTCATTAACTCTCATGTTGCTTCTACTCGAATGTAGTATATCCAATTGATTTTCAATAGCAGAATTAATGCGGTCTTGAGTTTCATATAGAAATAAGTCATGACATATCTCGCTCTTCTTTGAAAAATCATTTTCCAAAAATGTGACATCTCGTGATTCAAATTTAGCCTAGTTACCACTTTCTTGTTCCCTTATGAACACGTATGCTTTTGATTGCTCTAAGAATCTTATGAAGATACATTGCTTTCCCCTTGGACCTAATTTTTCATATTTATGGGAAGACTCATGAACATAGGTAGCACATCCTCATGGCTCCAGAAAATTTAAATTGGGTTTTCTATTTGTCCATGACTCATATGGCATAGTGGAAATTGATTTGGAGGGTAATCTACTAAGTATTTATGTGACAGTTAATAAGGCATCACCCCAAAAAGTGATGGGTCAATTTGCCTATGCCATCATTGATCTCACCATTTCAAGCAAGGTTCTTTTTCTTCTTTCTACAACACCATTTTGTTGTGGAGTTCTTGGAATAGTTAGTTGGCATTCTATTCCCATCTTATCATAGAAATTTCTGAGCTAATCAGATAGATACTCATGACATCGATCGGTTCTTAGAACTTTTATTTTCTTATCTAATTGATTCTCAACTAAATTTTTATACTTCTTAAAGCAATTTAAAGCTTTATTTTATGAGAAATAAAAAAGACATAATCGAATCATGTGTAATCATCTATAAATGTGATAAAATAAATAGCCCTATGAGTTGCCCTCACATTTATTGGACCACAAATGTCGAAATAAGTCAATTGCATTGGAAATTTGGCTCTTATCGCTTTTCCAAATGGTTCTTGTGTTATTTTTTCGGCTAGGCAATGCTCACAAGTAGACAAATCTACTCTTTTAAATTTCCTAGCAAGCCTTCTCTTACTAGTATATTTATTCGTTGTTGACCAATATGGCCAAGTCTAGCATGCCATAGATTCACACCAGTTTCATCATTATGAGAATATGTAATTAAGAAAAAACATTTATTACTAGCAACATAATCAACATCCAGTACAATAAAACCATCCAGAAAATATCTACATCCAAAATAATTTGTTCCAAAAAAAAAAAAAAATTGGCACCACTGTCGGTGAAATTTAAATTAACTCCTGATCTAAGTAATACAAACACGGAAATTAAATTTTGATGTATATTAGGAGCATATAAAACATCATGTAGAAATAGGGTTCGACCTTCATGCAAGATCAACTTGCATGTGCCAATCCCTTTAACTTCAACCTTAGAGTTGTTTATTACATAAATCCATCTTGCTTCGTGTCGAATGCATCGAAATTCCACGAAGGGACTCATGTCCTTTACTATGTGGTATGTGGCTACTAAGTCTATAGTCTATAAAGGATGCGATTCAATTAAGAAAACAAAGCTAGAAACATTTATGGTACTAACTTGTCCAAAGAAGAATTTTACCTTCTTTGGGTTGCTACATTTGCGAGCAAAATGTCCCTTGTTGCCATAGTTATAGCACTTGACTTTTGCCATATTTTTCTTTGTAGCAAGATGTTTTCCCTTTCTGTGTTGGTAGAACTTTCAGATTCTTTTAGCCTGAGCACTTCCTTTATTGCCCTTTTATTGAGAGTGGTTCAACTGTTGTTTCCACTCGCAAGGGATAGCATAAGATGATAGGAATGACACGTATAATTCTTTGTGTATGTGTTTTTAGAAATAACATTTGTCTCATTGTATTATCAGGCTTCCTTTTATAGGTGTCAAACTTGATTGTAAGCGATCGGCATTTGGTAATGGATGTACCTCCAAACTTTGCATCAAGTGCGGACCAAATGTCCTTTGTTGTCTCATATTTTCTATACTCTCTCATTAAGTCATTGTCCATGTTGCTCAACAAAGTGGTGCAAGCAATAAAGTTCTTTTTCTTCCAAGTGTCATAGGCTACACAATCCCTCATATGTTGTATCGTGTTTCTGTCCTTAAGCTCTTCCATGGATGCATTAAAAGCCTCAAAAGCCTCTTCTCCCCTAAGACATACTGTATTTTCATGCTCTATAAAAGGATGCAGGTCATGTCCTAATAGATGAACAACAGTTTAGCCTGTTTTTCGATCTTTACCCCATAGTTGGGAACATATGAAAATTCACCTAACACAGTGAAGGCATCAAAATTCTAGAAGATGCCACATGTCATCTAGAGCTGGAAGAAGGATCATCTTAATGCTAATAAGCTAAGTGCTGACAGATATATAATTGGTTCTAGCTCACAAGGTGAGAAAGGATATAAGTGTAAATTCTGAGGTAAATCCCAACAAAGGGCAAGAAAAGAAGTGCGTAGGCTAAGAGAAATTGAAAGTTCTACCAAAGTGGAAAGGGAAAATGTCTTGCTACAGAGAAAACATGGAAAAAAGTCAAGTACTATAATTGTGGCAACAAGAGACATTTTGCTCGCCATTGTAGCGAGCATAAGAAGGTAAAACACTTGTTTGTACAAGTTAGTATGGTAAATGTTTCTAGCTCTATTTTTCTAACAGAATCTCATCCTTTGTGGATTGTAGATTTAGCAGCCATAGACCACATAGCGAAGGATATGAGTGCCTTCATGGAATTTTTTACGAATTCCACACAATGCGAGATGAATATATGTAGGAAACAGCTCTAAGGTTAAAGTTAAAGGGATTGGCACATACTTGTTGATCATGTGTGAAGGTCGAATCCTATTTCTACATGATATGTTATATGCTCATGATATACATCCAAATTTAATTGCTGTGTTTGTACTACTTAGATTAAGATTTAATTTAAATTTCACCAATAGTGGCGTTAAACTGTTTTTTGGAACAAATTATTTTGGATGTGGATATTTCCTGGATGGTTTTATTGTACAACATGTTGATTATGATTCTAGTAATGTATGTTTTCCTTAATTACATATTCTTGTAATGATGGAACTAATTTGAATGTATGACATGCTAGACTTGGCCATATTGGTCAATAACGAATGAATATACTAGCACGAGAAGGCTTGTTATTAAATTTGAAAGTTTTATAACTTAACCAACTTGATTAAACTTATGCGAAATATGTTATAATAATGTTCATTTGTGCTGGTGGGTTTGTCCATTCATCATCAACACATAACAAAACATCCAAGACATAAAGTAAAGAACATAAATGGTTTTTACATAATTTGATCATCTACCTTTGCATGTGTAATGCTTTCTTTCTAGCTAAAATACTTGTAAAATAATAGTAAAACTCACTAAATATATATAAGAAAATATACATGTAGATGAGTTTAAAATAATGGGCCCAATTTTTTTTTTTTTTTAACAAAATTTCTCGAAATAGTCTCGACAATGTTACCCATTCCTTCCGCTTCTTGACACCACTTCCGACCACCTCTCATCTACTACTTGCAAAACATTGAAAACAATGGGGTGAGCACTAATTGCTCAGTAAGTAAACCCGCTAGGCTACTCCTTTCTCTCCATTGTTCAACTTCTAAATTTCTTTCCTTACAACACATTTCTTTCTTTTTCTCTGTTCTTTCTCTACTCTTTTTCTTTCTCTCTGTTCTTTTTATATTCTTGTTTCTCACTTACTAACAAGTAAGCAGAACTAGATAAACTAATTCTGAATAATATGAATGCCATCAAATGCATAAATGCATAAATAATGCAATTTCTTTTCTGTTTTCTATTTCTCTTTTTTTTTTTTTTTTCTATTATGTTCTTTCTTTTTGTGTTCTATTCTTTCTTTCTTTCCTTTTGTTATGTTCTTTCTTTCTATTCTTTCTTTCTTTCTATTCTTTCTTTCTTTATATGCTGATCGGACTCGGTTGAGGCGTGGATTCGGAACCCTAGCCATGTGAGTGGGTACAGTCCTTATCTATATGCACTTCTATCGGACCGTACAACTCTTTTTTCTGATTCTAAGGCCGCTCACTAAAGGTGGCATGCATGTAGGTAAATTATGCTGGTATAGTTCTCATCCACATATACTTCTAACGAACTATACACTTACTTCTTTATGATTCTGAGGCCGCTCATTGAAGGTGGCGTGTATGTGGGACTATTCTTCTCTGTCACTCACGGGTTCCCCATTGCAACAACCTTCACTTCTCTTTTCTTTTTACATTTTTTAAGTAAAATTTCAGATTTAAATTCTTCTTTAAGTATATTTCTTTAGATAATATTTCTACCTTTAATTCTTTTCTTTCTTTTTCTTTATTCTTTACTATTCTCATCCATGTGTATGTGCATGGGACTGTGCTAATTCTTTGCTATTCTTTCTAAATGCAAATGTGAGAATGTGAGAATGCATTATGGCATATAAAAATATCATTGAAGAACTAGTATTTTTTACCAAAAACATTCACATACATGAAATCAATCATAGATTATTAGACACATACTTGAAATCAATCATAGATTATTAGACTAAACATATTTTGAGGTAGTCATTCTGCACAGGTCATATTCAAGAAGGCATATCTCGAGTTATACACATCGGGTTGCTATGATCTTGGTTTAGTTTTAAATCTTAGAGACAGGGCTACAACTTTTATGTTTATGTCTTAACCCAATTCAATCGGTAAGATGCCCAAAAATCACTCAGAAAGTCACGGCTATGACAAGGCAACCATGGTAACATGTTTTCTCTTAGGATTTTCATCAAACAAATTGCATGCATACTCAAACTCTAATTTGGCTACACTTCTACTTCTTTCTCAAACAACCAATATTTGGAGCAAAACTCCCTTAAATCAACACTAAACCTGGTCAGGAAAACACACTCCATAAAGTCTACTCAAACTCTTTCTAAATTCAACCAAACTTGCATCAATCACCATATAGGTAAAGTCTACATTCTCCTTGCTGAATTTTAATTATCATCAAGTATCAGTCTCATCAAAACTTCTCAAAAACATAAGCACATACATACATGTACAAATCTCTACAAACTTACTCAAATCAAACTTAGGGTTGGATTTACTTACCTTGATCTTGGGTAGTTCCACACTAGAAACTCTCTCTTTAGGTAGATCTCCTCTCCTTCTTAAACCCTAAGCATATAACTATAAGAATTCAACACCTTAAAAATTAATCTCACATCATACTGCAAGAACTCTTACCTTTGGATGCTTAGGATTAAATATCTACCAAAATCCAACACAAAATCCTCTAAATTGTCTTGGAAATTTGATGAAGAAAATGAGAGAATTTGAAGATGAAAGTGGCGTGCGAGGGGGTAGAGAATGATAGGGTTTTAAAGAATGAACCCAAGATATCTCATTTGTTACTTCTACTTTCCTATTTTGTCCTTGCACTTTTCATGAAATTCCCTCTATGTCCCTTGATCAATTACAATAATGCCCTCATTTTTATTAACTTCTTCATGAAATTCTATCTCTTTTCACGCCCCACTTTTTCAACTAATTATGAGTGAAAAGACCATTTTACCCCTAATGAAATTTTAAGGCATTTTGTTCACATTTTCTCAAAATAACTTTAACAAAAAAATCAACTAAGGGTAAAAGGGCATAAGTTAAGTTACGTACCTCAATGTGGGCATTACAATTCTCCCCCCTTAGAAAAATTTCGTCCTCGAAATTCAAACAAACAATTCGGGATGGCGGTTCTGCATGTCTTATTCTACCTCCCATGTTGCTTTTTCTACCTTATGATTCCTCCATAGGACTTTTACAAGTGGAATACTTTTATTTCAGAGCTCTTTAATCTTTCTGTCTAAGATCTATACTAGTTACTCCTTATAAACGAGATTCTCTTCTAAGTCCACTTCTTCTATTCTTAATATATGGGAGGGATCACTAACATATCTTTGAAGCATCGAAACATGGAACACATTGTGCACCCTGTCCATACTAGTGGTAGTGCCAACTGATAAGCTACCTTCCTAGCTCGTTGCAAAACTTAAAAGGGGACAAATGTATCTTGGTGCTAACTTTCCTTTACCGCCAAAGCGTATCACTCGCTTATAGGGGGAAACTTTAACAAAACACTTTATCACCCACTTCAAATTCCATATCTTTTCTGTTTAAATCTGCGTAACTCTACTGTCTATTTTGGACTTGCTTCATTCTATCCTTGATCAGCTGGAGATCTTCTATCATGTTCTAAGTAATCTCCGACCCAAGAGCTGTATTCAACTCATCTTTCTCTCCTATCTCATCCCAATGTCATGGAGATCTAATCTATACAGCATGCTCTCAACATATCCTCAAGTATTTGAATTGTTATCTCAGTCTAGCCATCTATCTGAGGATGGTATGATGTACTAAATGCCAATCTGGTACCCAAGTTTATCTGTAAACTGATCTAGAAAGCAGACACAAATCTGGAATCTCTATCTGACACTATTGTCATGGGCATACCATAGAGTCTAACTATCTCCCTGACATAAATCTGAGCCAGCTGATCTGAGGTAGTACTATCCTTTATTGGAAGAAAAGAGTTTGACTTCGTATATTGCATTATACTCCATCCCTTTACAGACACTAAAACCAATGGAGTTACCACCAAGACCTAAAGTGAGAAAAGTCAATGGTGAAAGTACACCCCAATCTGGTGCCTCTGCAAGACCCAAAAAGTTGATAAGGTCAATTGTCACACCGAAAGAAATACAGAAGGTGTTGGACCAATATGCAATTTTGATAGAGGTATACCGAAATAAGCAATACATAGCTTAAGATCTTTCTAAGGGAATGATTTCAGTCTCCGAAGAAAATTTCAAGTGTGGAGTGCAAATTCAATTCCACCTTTTTATCAGGTCGATACTTAACCACTTCCAAGTCGCACCATTCCAACTGACGCCGAACGCATATATGATAGCAGTTACTATGTATATATCATTCTACCAGCATGAACTCAGAGAGCCAATAGTGCTGGAGCTTGCATGCGCCTATGTTTTGAAGAAGAGCAAAGATAAGGACTCGTACTACCTCTCCAAACAATCAACGATCGAGGAAGGAATATTTGGTTATCCCAATAACGTGGGAGCTTATGAAACCAAGTATTTTTTCTTTAGGTACGATAGGGTCTATAAATTTTAGGGACCGAGTAGGTTTTCCCTTTCAATTTTCAGGTCCCTTGCCTTTTCACTTGTCGTTTTTTCAAAAAAATATAGGTCAATGAGCTATTTTCTTATGCAAAAAACAAATCAACCATATTTTAGCTATTGACAGATCGTAGCCGCATTCAAGCTTATGGTCAACTTCCGAATAGAAGTCGCTACATGAGAGTGCTTGTGACAATAGAGAATCTCCAGAATTACGGATTCTTTCATTTCAAAGCATACATAGACGGTTCAGCTCGAAAGTTTTTCTTTTGCTAAAAAACCCAAGTCTTTTATTTATTTTTGACTTTGTTCACTAACCGCTCTTACTTTTGATGCAACAGCCATGCAACCAAAGAGAACAAAATGACCAGTGGGAATCAAATTCCCTAGGCTATACCGAGAACATCAATCTGGAGCAACTTCAGGCAATGTCCCTGTAGTTGTGACCCAAACTGGTGCCAAAAGGCGCCCAGTTGTTAAGCAACATGAAGAAGCACCCTATCTCACCATGGAACATCCCATGAAGAAGAAGACAATGGGCACGAAGAAGAGAAAGGTGATAATGGCAAAAAGATCAGAGTCTTCCTTAGATGACCTTGAAGTGATGCCCACCCAAATTGCTCCTACTTTAAAGGCCCCTTCAAATAATGTGTCGGAGGCAACCCAAGGGAAGAAGGCAAGGCCACTCAAGGAAAATAAATTAAGGTAGATTAAGAGCAAGTCGTGGAAATTCCTAACATGAGAGGTCGAGAGTCTGTCCTAGACCTTCTCAAGAAGCTCCCTGATCACCTACAACCTATGATCTTCATAATGCTTAAGTGCCAACTGGAGTCAAACTTTGAGAGGTACATGGTAGCCAAACCTTCTGATCTCCTTGTCATAATGCTCCAGATGCAAAACAAAGTTGATCAATTCCCTCTTTGTGGTTTCTTTGAATACTGATCACACTTATTATTTATTTTTTATTTTTAAAAAACTAACTCTTATTCATCTTCTTTTGTAGGCCGTTCTTGCCTTGAATATTGCCCACAATAAGACAAAGCTTGCCTCTAGAGGGAAAATCCAAAAGATGAAGGACAAGATTGTCATGTTGAGGCAAGCCTTTACGGCTACCAACATCAATACAAGGGAAACTCAACCTTGTAGACACGTGCCTGGAAGAAAGGGAAGATGCTCTGCGAACAATAGAGTTCCAAAAGCAAGAGCTTTAGAAGAGGGATGCTCAAATCAAAGAGCTTTAGACGACAGTAGCAAGGTTTACTAGAGATCTAAGCTTGATAGAGACAGAGCTTTAAGGAAGAAACTTTAGGAGAGCATAATTTGCAAGAACGATATGGAAGCAACTCGAGCCAACAATTGGCCACCACAAAGAAGAAGATTAAAGAAAAAAGACATAAAGCTCGAGGTAGCTGGCAACCAAGTCACTTCGTTGACTGAACATATGTGACAACTCAATGTTGAGGGGAAAACGAAGGCTAGGGAGTGGTCGCTGCAAGTTACACATAACTTGTGAGAAAACAACCCAAATTGGACCTTTTTGGCGTTCTTTAGGAATATCAAGTAGTCCTTCCATCGATGCAGTCTGCTCAAGAACAAGAAGACTAGGAAACTCTCCATGAGGGGGATCACCAAGAATCAGAGAATCTCGATGACAAAGCTATTGAACCTAAGGTCGTAGCAGCAGAAGTCAAGGATCCTGAAGTTCAAGAGAAGTGATCGTCCTCCCTTCTGCTCGCTCTGAAGAATCTTTTTTTTTTCTTCTAATTGTTGACGTAGCTCTCTGATTGTCCATGTATATATATATATATACACACAACTTTTTGCCATCCGTGATAGTACTTTTAGAATTTAAGCACTTCACTAAATGAATACAATTTTTCTAATCATATAACTTGTAAAAATATTGTAAATAACAACAGATTACGACACAAGTAATTCTTAGGGAAGAATAAGAATAATCTTATTAATGAAATTTAGAAGTAAAAATTACGAGTGAAAGAGATTGTAAAAAATTATAACAGAACTTGGAATTTAGTGATAATAAGGTCATAGATGTTCAGCATTCCAAGCTTACAGTACTTTAGAACCATTGAGTCGTTTGAGATGATACATCCCAGGTCGTATCACCATAGCAGCCCGATAGGGACCTTCCTAGTTAGGCCCCAATACTCCTGCGCTTGGTTCTCGAGTACCAAAAAGGACATCTTTAAGGACCAGGTCGCTGACCTGGAAGTCTTTTCTCTTTGACTTTGGAGTCAAAGAACCTCTTAGCTTATTATTGGTAGGAAGCTATCCTTAATTGAGCTTTGTTGTAGTGTTCTTCAACTAAGTCTAAACTTCCACATATAAGTGCTTCATTATCTGCCTCATTGTAAAACTCTCTCCAAAGGGAACTAGTCCCTACTTCAACTAGGACCATTGCCTCACAACCACATGCTAGTAAGAATGGCGATCCTAAAGTAGTAGGTCTCAGAGTTGTTTTATATGCCCATAGAGACTTTGTGAGATTGTTAGCCCAATTGCCCTTTGTTGTGCCAAGTTTGGCCTTCAAAGTGTGCTTAATGGTTTTGTTGATAGCTTCAACTTGTCTATTAGCTTATGGTCTTGTTACTGATGTGAATTTCTTATGAATCCCCAATTCTTCATAAAACTGCTTGAACTCCTCATTGTCGAATTGTTTCCCATTATCTAAGATAAGAGTGTGAGGAATTTTGTAGTGGCAGATTATATTTTTGAAGATGGAGTCTTTGAGCTTCTTTACGGTGATCGTAACCTAAGGTTTTGCTTTGACCCATTTAGTGATGTAGTCCACTACGATCGCTGCATATTTGATTCCACCTTTATCAGTTTGCATGTGACCGATGAGATCAATTCCCTACATAGCGAATGGCCAAGGGCTGGTCTTGTCAATTGGTAGGAAAGAGCTTGCGGTATATTCACGAATCTCTAGCATTTGACACACTTTTCCACAAACTTATAGGTGTCTTGGTGAAGAAAGGGCCAATAATATTCTGTCGGATAATTTTATTAACGAGAGACCATGTGATAGTGTGATTACCATAGATCCCTTCATGTATCTCTCTCATGATGTAGTCTGCATCTTTATCTGTCACATATTGGAGAAGAGGAGTGCTAAATCCTCGTTTGTACAATTGATCTTCGATTAGAATGTAATGATTAGACCTAGTTTGTAGGAGTATTCCCTCAGTCTTGCTATTAAAAAGAACCTCTTCTTTGAGATACTAGATGATTGGATGACAGATTCGATTGTAGCCACTATCTGGTCAAGTGAGTTGATGCTAGAAAATTTGATGTATTTGACTGGGATGTTATTTGGCATATCAGAGTCCAGTGATGAAGCTATCTTTGCCAAAGCATGATAGAGTTTCTATATGCCGAGATTTGCTTGATAGTATACTACTTCAAGGGTTCGAGTGCAGCCTTAGTTATTTTCAAGTAACTGATCATGTTTGCTTCCTTGGATTGATATTCTCCCAATATTTGGTTAACTACCAGCTGGGAGTCGCTATTGATGTCAATCATTAATTACCTTATCTCTTTTGCTAGTAATAGCGCCTCATACTCAACCTCATTATTAGTAGCTTTGAATCAAAACCTAAGCGCTTCATAGATGTGAGTACCTTTAGGATTGATGAGTAGAAGACTAGTCTAACTTTTCTATTATTAGAAGACCCATCAACATAGAGGCTCCATGTTAACATATTTCAAACAATCTCTTGGACAATCTCGTTGGCTAGCTGGTCGGGTTCTCGATATAGCCGATAGGAGAACTTCGATATAAAGTCAACCACAGCTTGCCCTTTAATTGCTGCTTTTGGTCTATAATGTATATCAAACTGACTCATTTCCATGGCACATTTAAGTAATTTAGCCAAGGCCTCTGGTTTTTGAAGGACTTATCTGAGCGAGTAATTGGTTAAAACCTAGATTGTATGGTCATGGAAATAAGGTCATAGCTTCTTGGAGGTCACTACCAAGGCAAAAGTTAATCACTTCATTTAACTCATGTCTATTAATCATTTGCTGGTGTAATACATAGGCCATTGAATTCTGCTTTCTTCTTGAATAAGAACTATACTGACCACATATTGAGAAACGAATAGGTAAAGTAATAAAATTTCCTTGGGAAGTGGCTTGGACAGAAGAAGTGGCATTCCAAGATGCTCTTTTATGCTCTAAAAAGTTTGCTCACACTTTGGACTCTATTCAAATTTCTTGTTGGCTTGAGTACATTGAAGAATGGTAAACAACAATCTATAGCTCTCGATATGAAGTGATTGTAAGCCACTATCCTCCCATTAAAACTTTGAACTTGCTTAAGTTTTGTAGGGCTCTTCATATCTAAGAGAGTTTGGATTTTCTCGGGGTTGATTTCAATTCCTCTATAATTAACCATGTACCCTAGGAATTCACCTAAGGCTACTCTGAATGAACACTTAAGAGGATTAAGTTTCATTTTATATTTTCAGAGTATGTAGAACATTTCTACAAGGTGGGCTATATGATCTAAAGTGACATGCGATTTGACCAACATATCATTGAAATAGACCTCCATTGTCTTTCTGATCTGCTTGAAAAACATTCAGTTAACCAGGTGCTGGTATGTTGCCCTAGCATTTTTTCAGACCGAAAGGCATGACTTTGTAGCAATACAGCCCCCGATTTGTGTTGAACAAGGTGTACTCCTTGTTAAGCATGAATATCAGGATCTGATTATATCCCAAATAGGCATCCATAAAGCTCAACAGCTCGTGCCTGGAAGTGGCATCAATGAGCTAGTTGATAATGGGTAAAGGGAAATTGTCCTTTGGGCAAGCTTTGTTGAGATCCATGAAATCAATGCAAGTTTGCCATTTACCATTGGGTTTTTTCACCAAAATAGAATTGGCGACCCAACTAGGGTAATGAGCTTCTTGAATGAACCCGATTGAGAGAAGATTGTCCACCTCACTTTTAAAAGCCGTATAACACTTTTGTCCATAACTCTTCTTTTCTAGCGAACTAGTTTGATCTCACTGTCGATGTAAGTGCATGACATATGACCTCGGGGCTAATCCCGATCATGTCGGCATGTGTTCATGCAAAAACATCAATATTTTGTCTAAAGAAGCTCGCTAAGTTGGCCATGAGTTGAGAACTAAGATTACATTTGATTCTAAGCACACAAGTTGGCTCATGCTAGTTAATAGGTACCTTTGACAAAGTCTAAACTATCCTACTATGTGTATGCTTCTCTTGCACACGAGGATCGATTCTGTTTTCCACTAGACCAAGCTATGACTTAATCCTACTAATTGCCATTACCTGCTCAGGGTTGCTCTTGGGCTTCCCTTTCCCTTTGCATGCCATCTGGATTGCTCAATTATAGCAGTCACAAGATTCACGCTGTGATCCTTTAACTTCCCCACACCCTGTCAGAGTGGGCAACTTTATCTTCTGGTGGTAGACAGAAGTGACGGCTTTGAAGTTCTATAGTAGAGGTCATCCAAGAATGCCATTAAAAATGTTGCAAGGATAGTCTACTACCAAAAATTTTTCATCTTAGTCACTTCGTGAGGATCGGCCAAAGTGACCAGAAGAGAAATCATTCCTCGAAGAGTTAGATGGTCCCTAAACCATAAAGAGGAGTAGCTACAGGCTTCAGGTTTGTCTCTTCCAGCTTCATCTCCTCAAAGGCTTGCTGAAATAGGATATTTACGACGCTCCCATTGTCCACCAGCATTCTATGCACTTCACACCTTCTAATCTCAGCTACGACACTAGAGCATCCTCATGAAGGTGGTGCACTTGTTTTGCATCTTTCTTCGAGAAGGTAATCTCCTCTTCTCTACATAGCTTGCTTGTTGCTGTTCTAGATTAAAAACATCGAAGGGCTCATCTCGAGCTTCTCGAGTATATTTATCTTGTGCATGCCGAGACGTCCCTACAATATGAGGTCCTCTAATGATGGTTCCTACCAAGTAGAGATCTTTGCAACCTCTATGCCTTTCCTCGTCTTCTTGGTTTTTCTCCCTTAAAGGAGCTAGACCATTTACATACTCCTTGAAATGGCCTTTCTGGATAAGGTCTTTAATTGTCTACTTGAGAGCTCGACACTCATCGCTATAATGCCCATTATCCCTGTGGTAACGATAGTATTTCTTGTTGTTCCTTTTAGGCAAGGGTTTTTTAATAGGCTCTGGCTCTCAAGCAGATTGGCTTCTGCTAAATTAGCTAGAATAGCTGAGACCAATGTGTTGAGTGGAGTGAAGTTATTGTGGTCACGACGAGGAATTGGAGTATAAGATTTCTTGGGCTCAAACTATTGTTTCTTTCCCTTTCTTTGATCATCATTAGCCTATTTATGATCATTCCTTCTACTGCTTTCTCCCTAGAATTCATCCCTCCAACTGGAAGCACTGGTTGAAGTCCCAGGGTTGTGACGATTTAGAGTTGCCACTGAGTTTTCTATCCGCAGATATTTCTTTGTCAGGTTGTAGAAGCTGGATAAGGGAAATATCATCTTTCAATTGCAGTTTTTTCCACAGGTTGGTTTGCGAGTGAACTCTGACAATAATCATAGTTTGAACTGAATCTTCAGGTGTATTAGCCACCTTATTTAGTTCCTTGTAGAAACTGCCAATGTAAGATTGGAGAAATTGATTCTTCTCCTGCCATATGTTGCTTAGATAGCTTAGCGGCATCGAGAACTTTCGATTAGCCTGGAAGTGTCTCAAGAACAATGAGGTCATCCGCTGCCACGAGTTGATAGACCTTGGTGGAAGCGATCTGAACCAACGTTTAGCATAGGCAGTCAAAGTCACTGCTAAGCAGCAACACTTTGCTAAGTTTGAAACTTGGTGAAGCTCCATGAGGTCTTTAAAATCCTAGAGATGATCCTAAGGATCAGCATTCTTGTCGAATGTCGAGCATCCTAAATCTTGGCAAACGACATCCAGTCAGAACTACTAGAGAAAAGGCAGATGCCCAAGTGATCACTCGCTACTTATTCTATTGACCTCGAATTTGATCCAGAGTTCAATGTAATTCCTCTATCTGAGGAAGCAAAGCCCTTTAGGGGTCACTCTCTGCAATCTAGGTACGTTTCTTATAATTGCAATTGATGAAAGACCATAGGTCGATGCTTTCTTTGCCTTGGCTGGAGCCTTCGACGTGTCTTGACACTTGCAGGCCTAAGCCTTATGAATGGGTACTTCTTAAGTTCTCAGCCAATTGGCTAAGAACTTAAGAAATATCCTTACACTAAATGGGGCTTAGATAGGTGTGTGAATCAAATTCATTCATAGACAAAACTTGAGTCTGCTGGGTTATTGACAGCTAAATTTTTTCTGTCTTAGACGATGTGGCAAACTCTGAATGGTGTAAAGTCTTCCTGAACTTTGATTGGTGCTTGTTGACATCAGCTTATATCAACTCTAATTTTTTAGGCATAACACAACGAACAACCAAACAACATGTAAAAGTTCATTTGAGCAGGCGGACCCAGGATTTTTGCCCAAGGGAGGCCTCTCGTTTCGCCATTGATTGCCAATCAACTAGTGAAAAAATAAGAAAATAACATATAATTCACAAGAAAACACATGAAAATTGTTACATGGAAAAACCTTTTCAATATGAAGAGATAAAAAAAACCACGGGAATCTAACGATCCACTTAAATCCAATATAATCAAAAGAGTTTACTGATGCGTATTTTTGACAAACATGCCAATGGAGTAAGTGCACTAGTCGCAAAAAGTAATAAAGTGATAAGTTGAGTATTGTTCCCACGAGGATAGTGTTACTAAGTACCGATTTCTCTAGTTTAAGTCCTAATTGAAGCAACAATAAATTGGATTGATGAAAAATTAACAAACTAAATACAATTTAAGAAAATATAAATGAATGATAATGAAATTAAAGCAAGAACCAACAACTTAAAATTAAACAAATGCTAAAAAAAAAGCTAGGGTGTTGATTTCACCTAGATACGCTTACCCAAATCATGAATCTATTACCCAAGTTTTAATTCCTTGATTGAAAATGAAATTTCTAAGTTGTAAAACATAAGTTCTCAAGCTATATTTTCCTACTTATCCCTATTAGCTTCCGCACCCAATAAAATGAAGATTAACAGTTCAAAGTCTTTTAAGCTTATCGAATTCTACTAGATTTCATAAATCGCTAAACCTATCTCTAGTGTTTGCTTAATCTACGGTATTTATCCCCATAGGCACAATCACAAATCACTTCTCAGTCTCATTGTGACCAACACATATTTGAATGGTGATCAAGCATCCAAAATCATTAAGCAAAAGATAAAACACTCAATCATAAAATTAAACTCAAAGTAAATCAATTCATATAAATTTGAATCATTGTATCAAGGTTACATCAAACCCTAGCTAAAAAACTCAGTCATACTCAAAAACAAAAATAAATAACAAAAGCAAACTAAATAAGATTATTGAAAAACAAGCAAAGATGGAGAAATCTTCTCTAATTTGAAGCCAAATCTTCAATAATCTTCTCCTTAAGAGTGTCTTCCAAATGATGAACCATGTAACACCCCACTTGAAATACGTAGCCACTGTTTAAGGTTGACTTAAAGATTACTGAATTGCCCGAAATGAGTTTATATAGTTCATGTTGTTTGGTTGGTCTTTGGTTGAGTTTATGTTGGGGTGGTGTACCCTAGAATTGATCAAGATAGCAAATTTGGAGTTTCAGTCTTCGCGGGGCGAGGGAGAAGCTTCGCCGCGGGACGTTGGTTCTGTGTTGCGGGTGTTGGTTCTGGAATGTTCGCTGGGGCGATAGAAAGTTCTTTGCCACGGCGAAGAGCAGCAGAAAAGTTTCTTGAGTTTTCTAGAGAACTTCTTTTGGGGCACAATGACCATTCTACCCATTAGCAGGAAAAGTGGGGAGTAGAATGCAAGGAAATTTCATGGAGAATAGTGTAAAATGGGGGTGAGTTTGTAAAGAACTAAAGGATAAGGTGGAAATTTTAAGAAAGAGTAAGGGCAAAATGGGAAAGAGTGGATATTATATGAGCTAATAAGGGTTGAGTTCTCTAAACCCATTCATTTTACCCTTACCACGCTCTTTCATCTCCCATTTTCTCTCAATTTCCACTCAATCTTCCAAGGGATTTTTGAGAGTTTTGAGTTGGAATTTGACAAAAGAAGATCCTAAGCAAGAAGAGGTAAGAATCCCTACTTTAGAGATGAGTTTTTTATCATGTAAGGGTTAAGTTCTTACTAAGTTTATGCTTAGGAAATAAGGGAAAATTATGATCCAACAAGAGTAGAGAGCTTTAGTGGAGACTACTCAAGTATGAGGTAAGTAAATCCAACTCAAGCTAAAGTTAAGAAATTCTTAAGTAGAGATTTATTTGTGCATGTATATATGAGCTTGTTGAGAAAATGAGTAGAGATGTATGTCTATTTGTTGAGAAATTGAGTTGAGAAGAGTATTTTGTTATGTTTGGTGGGTATTCTTTATGGGAATGTTATGAGTAATAGTTTGAGATGAAGTTGGAGGAGATTGAGTAGATACTTTGGGAGTGTTTTCTATGATAGGAACCATGCCCATAGAGGGAGTTTCCTCCCATTTTGGATGGTTAAAAAGAGAAGGAGAGTTGTAGTTAGAGAAGAGTTTTGTATGCACATAAGTTGTTTGATGAAATGCCTAAGTGAGATCTGCCCTGTCACTGCCGTGACTTTCTAAGTAATTTTGGGCATCTTACCAACTGAACTGGGCTGAGACCGAAACATAGAAGTTATAGCCCTGTTTCTAAGCTTTAAAACGAGACCAAAACCATAGCAATCCGAGGTGTATAACGCAAGTTATGGTCTTTTTAGTGCGACCTGTGCAAAATGACTGTTTTGAGGAAATCTTGATTTGGCATTTCAAAAGTAATTAATGAGTATGAACTACCATATGCATTAATTATGCATTGAGAAGTAGTTTGAGAAAGCATAGAGAATGTTGTGTATGAGCTACCGTGAGTACTAGCTTAAGAGTAGAGAATTTTGAGTATAAGCTATACTATGAGTAATAGTTGAGTGAGAAAAAGTAGAGAATGTTGAGAATAGCAAATTTAAGAGTAAAGAGAATGAGAATACTCTGATAGTAAAGAGAAAAGTTGAGAAAAGATAGAGAATTACTCTAAGAGTTAAGCTACATTATGATGAGTAGCTAGAGAAAAAGTAGAGATCTTGTGCACCGAGAGTTAAAGAAGAGAATAGATAAGTGTGCGATGGGGAACCTGAGTGACAAGGAGTCACGCAGAGTGGAACACGAGGTTCCAGCCGTGCCTCGGTCAAATGAGGGTGACCGTCACGCAAAGTGGAACACGAGGTCCAGCCGTTCCTCCGGTAAGTAGGGTCGTGACATTCAAAGAGAGAGAGATGTTACACTCACATGGCCAAGGGTTGAATCATGCATAACTAAATCCGATCGGTAGTAGCGATTGAGCGGAAGTCACGTAGAGTGGTAGCACAACCGTGCCTCCGGTCAGATGAGGTCGTGACATTCCATGAGTAAAAATGAGAAAGAAAAGAAATGAAAGGACATAGATGCGAAAAGCTAGAAAATAAGCTGTCTATGAGTACTAGTTGAGAAAGAGATGAGCAAACATGAGAAAGTAAGAGAGAGATAAGAGCATAGAGTAGGTTAGCGATGGGGAACCCGTAAGTAATGGGTAGAGTATTCCGCATGTACGCCGCATTGAGAGAGCGGCATGAGGATGAGATAGAGAAGTGGTGTAGCCCGTGAGAGTGCATGCGGATGAGGGCTATACCCGAGTACCCGAGAGAGAGATTATTACTCACATGGCCAAGGGTTCCGAATCCATGCATAACTAAGTCTGATCGGCTAGAATGAGAAGAAGTCACGTAGAGCGGGAGCGAGTCCCGGCCATGCCTCGGTAAGATGAGGCCGTGACTGCTAATGAGGGTTAACAGAAAAGAATTATGAGAAAGAGAAACAGAAATGAGAAGAGTTAATAGAAAGAATTAAAGAATGAGAAAGCTTGAGAAAGCTTGAGGAAGAATGAGTAGGAGAGGAGAGAGTATGAGAAAGATGCGGAAGTTGAGTAATAAGATAGAGAGTAGAAGAAGAAACATGCAGTTCTTTTATATTAATTGCATGTAGAGCTTATACAAGCGAGAACCATGATTTTCTTCATGGTGAGTATAATGAGAATAAGAGAGAAACCATGATTTTCCTTCTGGTGAGTATAAGAGAATAAGAGAGAACCATGATTGTCCTTCATGGTGAGTAAGATAAGAGAAAAAAAAACAGAGAGAAGAAAGAAAAAAGAGCAGAATAGAGTTAAAGGAGAATAACAGTATTAGAAAGAAAGAGGAAAACAGTGAGAAATAGAAATAGAAGAACAGTAGAGTAGGAAAGAACCAGAGTGAGTTGCGGGGACAGATAGTAGAGGATTTACTACTGAGCATTGTTGTGCTCACCCGTTGTTCTTTCTGTTTGCAGGAAATAGAAGCAGCGGTCGGATGGACGTTGAGGAGCGAAGAGTATTGGCACTACTGTCCACCAGCTATGTATTTGTATTAATAGAAAGTTTTTAAATACATAGTTTTTTTTTTTTTTTTTTTTTTTTTTTTTGTATTTGTAAAGAATTATATTTTTATGAGTAAAGAAAAATTTGAGCCCACTATCTTTCATATTATATACATATCTATATTTTACATAGTACGTATTATAAGAATAGTACTAAAGAGGAGTTGTTACAAACCAAGACCCTTTTTCTTTCATTTTCATGCTAATTAATACCTCTTTCACTTAAGGACCAAGCCCTAGCAAGCCAAAACACGTCGTTTTATTTTTTACATCTGACGCAGTTTCACCACGGCGACGCTTTTTCCTTGCCGCAACGAGAATCTTTCAGGCCAAATTTGAGCATGAAAGAGTCTGAATATGGAAAAGTCTTAAACATATGAATTGTAGCCCTTTAAATTATATTTCTACTCGTTAAGAATCAGCACAATCTGAGGTCTACAGCTCAAGTTATGACAGAAGTACTGAAGCACGTCCAAAGACATTTTTCTTCCGTTTCCAATGTACTGTTCACTACTTCAAGCCAACTTTTCACCCTTGTCCAGTCATAATTAGGAAAAACCCAAAAGATGAAAGTTGTAGCTCTGCTTCTTAGCTTTCCAAAGCTTCTAAAATCAGGTCATTTTGAGTTTCCAAGCTCAAGTTACGCAATTTACGCTCAAAACTGTCATTTATGCTCAAAATCATCGTTTAGGCCTGCAAAAACAAATTAATAGAATTAGGTAGGAATTATGGCCCAAATTGTATGAGAAGTATTCTAAATCCTATCGAAATGCAAAATCATAGGGAAAAATAGAATTATCATTTACAACAACTACAAATCCACCAAAAATATTCTACACAAATTTAAAACTCAATCACAACTCTAACAAAAGTAAAATACAAAAAGGTTTACAAAAATATAGGTTACAATCACTCCAAATCTAGATCCGCATGTAAAAGGGAAGTTGGGAATTGGGGAAGAAAAACTTGAATATAAAAAAGACAAAACCTAGCTTTTTAATTTTTTAACTTTTAATTTTTTTTTTTGACCTTTTAAAAAAACTTTTCAAATTTTTTTTTTAAGTTGAGGGCAGGCGTGGGCCTACCCTCAAGGGGCCTGGGTCCGCCCCTGAGGCCATGAGTCTACTTGGTTTTTGTTAAATGCCTTGACGTGACTGGTGGTTACTGACGAGTGGACTTGAAAGACTTAGATCCGGAAATCACCCTTGTAGATTTGAAAGACTTGTATCAAGAAATTACCCTTGAAGACATGAAAGACTTAGATCGAGAAATCACTCTCGTGTAAAGGAGAATCCATAACTGTCTTTGTTGTCCAATTTTGGTTAGACTAGGTCATCTTATAACAGTTTTTAACACGTTTATTTTCAATTGTGTTTTTCCACTTACTGTTTATTATGATCGGTTACTGGCTGGTAGATTAATCACCCTTGCAGACTTGAAAGACTTAGATCGAGAAATCACTACTGTGAAAAGGAGAATTCAGTAGTGTCTTTGTTCTTATAACAGTCCTTAACACGTTCATTTTCAATTTTTTTTTTTCATTTACTATTTATTATGATTGGTTACTGACTGGTAGACTTCAAAGACCTGGATCGAAAATCACCATTGTGAAGAAGAGGAGACTTCAAGACTGTCTTCGTCACCTTTGATCACATTTCCACTTAACATGTTTACTTTTATTTTCTTATTATTATGATTGGTTAATTTTAAAGTAAATAAATATGTCAGATTTCGTAGATTGAATAGATGCATAGATTAGTTAACTTCTAATTTTTTAATATACATATATTAAATGATTTAAAAAGAAAAAAGGAGAATTAATTCCTTTAGTGAATTCGTCATTGTGCATGATTATTGATAAGAATGAAAAATATATGTTGAAAAAAAAAAAATTTCTCAAGTAAACCTAATTAGGAATAGGATCAAACCTCCCATGTGCTTCGGGGTAAAGAAGGAATGAAAGAGACATTTAGAGCATGGCATTAAATTGTATAAAAATATAATAATATTAAGAAATTCATAGTTGGTTAGATTACTAATTAAATGGTACGAAGTTATCGGGCATGGCATAGCATTAAATTGTATAAAAATATAAAATAATATATATAGCTCGTTGACACATTTAAACCGACATTACACCTTGATAGTGGTATTATTTATTTGAAGTTTGCTTCCCAAATCTCAATTTAAATCTCAAGTGAAATGGTGTTTTGGTTTAGGATTGTGTATTTTGGAAACTTAGGATGCAAAAGATGATACCAAAGAATGTACGGGTTGTGTTAATATGATTCAACTGAAGTAAAATTCATTTCTTAATAAAATATTTTTCTGCCGAAAGAGGTTTATTATGGCAAGCCTTTCACGATAACTTACCAACACATTATTTTGCGTCATTATAAAAGCATCGCAAAGCAATTTGATGATTTTTCAACACAATTTTTGCATAACAATATCCCAAATTTCTTGTAGTGATAGTTCATAAACATCATACATTATATAAATAAGTAATTTTGGTAGAGCTAAATACCAATATTCTCCAACGATCAAATGTTTGTTAACCATTCTGCCTTCACTAATAATGAACTTTTGACCATGTTGTCATTTCTCACAATGGAAATTATTAACAAAAATATGCTTTGGATACTGAAAAGATACTTAGTAGGCAGATTAATATGAATTGTTCAATGGACCATTTTTTGGGTGGGAACATGTCATTAACTCTTTCTTTAAACCAGAAAAGACGTGCGTTAGAGACAACTATACATATGTATTAATGTGCACATGATGTTAGTCCATAAGAGACTTTATTAGCTTTGTGGCTCAAGGATGGAATTGCCGTTGATTGTACCTTCTTTTGGACACATTGAACAGGCTGAAACCAAATATCAAGAAAACTTCTTACCCTTATCCCAGGGAAATGTCTCAATTTCATTGCGTTCCGTGTAGATAACAGCATTTGCTTCCACATGAAACAAAATGTTCGAAACTCTCTCTCTCTCTCTCTCTCTCTCTCTCTCTCCATATATATATATACACTATAGTACATTCTTTCTAGCTAGTATATTTTGAAAATATACTATGATATACATACATATATATATAACGAAAAGTAATGGACCAAAAAATTTTCTTTACTTTATATATGTAATTCTTTACATAACAAAAATAGTATATACAATAGCTTTGATACAGGGGACAGTAATACCATTTTTCTCTGCTTCTCGACGTCCATCCGACCACTTCTCACCTATTTCCTACAAAAACATGAAGAAACAACAAGGTAAACACTTATTACTTAGTAAGTAAATCCGCTACTATATATTTCTCTCTCCGCTGCTCACTCTTTGAATTCTTTCCTTACTTTACCTTTTTCTTTTCTTCACTCTCTCTTTGTTCTTTCTCTTTTCATTTCTAGTTCTCAATGTTCTTTTGTTCTAACTTCCTTTGTTCTTTCTTTCTAATTCTCTTTGTTCTTTCTTTCTTCTAATTCTCACTAACCATGATAGGAATCATGGTAACATGCATGGATGAGATGCAAACACATAAATGCATAGAGATGCATTTTCATTCTTCTTTTCTATTTCTTATTCTGTTTCTTTCTCTATTTCTATGCTTCTTTCTTTCTGTTTCGTTTCTTTTCTTCTTTGCTTGCTCATTCTTTCTTATACTTTCTTATTCTTTTGCCGATCGGACTTGGTTGATGCATGGATTAGGAACCTTGGCCATGTGAGTGAGTACAGTCTTCATCTACATGCACTCTTATGGATTGTACAAATTCTTTTCTTCTTAGGCCACTCAATTAAGGTGGCGTGCATGTAGGTATTTCTTCTGGGTACAGCCTTCATCCACGTACACTCTAACGAACCGTACAAATTCTTCTTCTTCTTCTTAGGCCGCTCACTTAAGGCAGCTTATATGTGGGGATCTTCTTCTTCTTGTCACTCATGGGTTCCCCATTGCAACAACCTGTTCTTTTCTTCTTTTAAAGCATTCTAACTTTTCTTTCTTTCTCTTTAATCTTTAAGTTCTTTATTCTTTAGATTCTCATACATATGCATATGTATGCATGTGGATATCTCATGCTTATAATTCTTTCTAAGTGCAAACATGTAAGGCAAGAATACCATGTAGCACAAAAATAAGTTTTTCTCTACTCATGCATACACTTCTCTTAGACATTTCATCAAACAACATGCATGCATACTCAAATTCTATTTTGGATATATTTCTACTTCTTTCTCAAACTACCCATATTTGGAGTAAAACTCCCTTAAAACAATATTAAACCTGTCCAAGAAAATACATTTCGAATATTCTACTCAAACTCTTTCTAAATTCAACCAAACTTCAATAAATCACCATACCAAGAAATCCACTTCTCATAGCTCAATTCTACTCATCAATAACCATATACTCATCAATCAACATCATTCTCATTAACTATTCTCAAAATCATAAGCACATACATGCATTTACAATCTCTACACAATTAATTTCTTAAATGATAACTTGGGTTGGATTTACTTACCTTCTGCTTCAGTAATTCTACTAGAATCTCTCTTCTTTGGTAGACTTGTTCTTTCTCTAAAACCCTTTGGATACTTTAGATCAAATCTATACCAAAATCCAACTGTAATAGAAATACATATAAGATAGTAAAAAGAGTTGGGCCCAAATTTTTCTTCTATTAAACATATACATTCTTTACAAAAAGTTAGTATCATGTACAAAAGTTATCAAAAACATGGTGGATAGTGTAACCATTTCTTTTCGCATGCCGACGTCCATCCGACCGTGTCCTCACCTAGATCCTGCAAAAACATAGGAAACAATGGGGTGAGCACAAAAACAATGCTCTGTAAGTAAATCCTCTACTCATCTATCCCTGTAACTCTCTCTAATTCTTTCCTTAAAATTCTCATTTACTCTCTCTTTTATACTCCTCTCTATTTTCTCTTTCTCATAACTCTTTTCTACTAACTCTCTTTTGTAAGTCACGACCTCATCTTACCGGAGGCACGGCCGAGACTCGCTCCCACTTTTCGTGACTTCTACTCGTTCTAGCCGATTGGACTCGGTTATGCATGGATTTGGAATCCTTGGCCATGTGAGTGTATAAACTCTCTCTCAGGTATAGCCCTCATCTACATGTACTCTCACGGGCTACACCACTTTTCTCTCTCATACTCAAGCCGCTCTCTCTCTTTGTGGCATACATAAGGGAATACTCTACCCATTACTCACGGGTTCTCCATCGCACAACCTACTCTCTTCTCTTTTTCTCTCTTTTCTCTTAATGAAGCTCACACTCAAAGTTCTCTACTCTTTCTCTACTCTCTTTCTCTAATGCAATTAATGCATATGGATGACTCATGCTCATTAATGCACTCATGAAATGCAATTATGCCATGTAGCACAAATTAAGGCTTTCTACTCTTACTCATGCTTCTCTTGAGCATTTTATCAAACAACTCATGTGCATACAAAACTCTATTTTACTAATAACTTTTCCCTTCTCTTTAATCATCCAAAAATGGGAGAAGAACTCCCTCATACACTCTAAACTCCTATCAAAGAAAAACACTCCTATAGGGTTTGCTCAAAACTTCCTTCAAGTTCAATCAAAACTCAACTCAACATCACAAAATTCTCAACACTTCTCATATTTCAATATCTAATAATCTCATCTCATCTCATCTCAGCAAACATGATACATACACATTCATACATAAATCTCTACTCAAAGGAGTTCTTAAATCTCAACTTGGGTTGGATTTACTTACCTTGTGAATAAGTGGCTTCTCTAACACTTCTCCTTCCTTTTTGTGGCCTAGCTTTTCTCTACAACTTAGAACAACAACAATAACAATATAAGATTTCAACACAACTATAAGCAAATTTACATCTAAAGCAAGAATCCTTACCTTAGGATGCTTTAGATGAAATCTCTACTAAAAACTACCCAAAAGCTCCCTAAAACTTCTTAGAAATCTTGGAAGATTTAATAGAGGATGGGAAGAAAATAGAGAATGAGAATGGCAGTGGAAATGGGTGAAATGAAAGGTTTACTACACTTAATCCCCTTTTAGCTCATATTATAACCACTCTTTCCCATTTTGCCCTTGCTTTTCCTTGAAAATTCCATCTTTGTCCTTTAATTCATTACAATCACACCCCCAACTCCAACACATTCTCTACTAAATTTCCTTACATTTTACTCCCCACTTTTCCTGCTAATTAGGGGTAGAAAGGTCATTTTACCCCTATGGAGAACTCTCTAGAAACCTCAAGAAACTTTTTTGCCATCCCGTCGCCGCAGCGAAGAAATTTCCGTTGCCCCGACGAAAACTTACAGAGCCGACACTGCCATTACAAAGCCAACGTCACTGCGGTGAAGACTATTCTTCGCCCCGGCGAAGACTGTAAGTCCAAAATTCCTCAAGTAAGGCAATCACTCAACCAACTCAACATACCATTTCAATTAAAGGCCAACCAACCAACCATGACAACATACAAACTCAATTGAAGCTGAATCAATGAACATTTAAGTAATACAGCAAATCTTAACTACGTACCTCAAGTCGGGCGTTACAATTTCCCTCCCTTAAAAGAATTTCGTCCCCGAAATTCACACGAATAACTCCGGGTACCGATTTTGGATGTCTTGTTCCACCTCCCATGTGGCCTCTTCTACCTTGTGATTTCTCCAAAGAACCTTCACTAGCGGAATACTCTTGTTCCGGAGTTCTTTAACCTTCCGATCTAAAATCTGTATTGGAGGCTCCTCATACACAAGATTCTCTACTAAATCAACATCCTCTATACTCAAGATATGGGAGGGATCACTTACATATTTCCGCAGCATCGAGACATGAAAAACGTCATGCACCTTGTCCATATTAGGTGGTAATGCTAATCTGTAGGCAACGTTCCCAACTCGTTGCAATACCTCAAATGGACCAATATATCTTGGTGCTAACTGTTAGTAAACGGTCCCATATACGCAGCGGAAACAAAACAAATATAATATAGAGATAGTTTACACGAGCCAAGATCAAGGGTATAATTTTACAATTCATATTAAAATAAAATCTGCAGAAAATAAATTTGAGTTTAAAGAAAACAAACGCACGTTGAAGGCTCCTCCAAATTTGTCAACGAATGTTTTGCTACCGATCCAAGTGTAGGATCGAACCCACGTAGTCCACACGAAGACAATCTCAAAAAGAACCAAAGAGGGATTTGCTAGATCCTCTTTGGCTTCAAGATTAAGAAGAAAAGAAAAATCAATGAAATTGATTTTAGGCAAAAGTGTTTCTGCCGTGGGAGAAGAAAAATGGGGCTGTTGTGTGTTTTGGTTTTACAAAGAAAAATCAACTAATGAAAAATCACTCGTAATTTTACATTTAACTTTTCTTTTATAGTAAAACCTTAATGCCCTATTCCCATATGGAATAGGTTTGGGCTCCAACCCAAACACCCCCTAATTAGATATTTTATTAATTTCATCATTATCTCAATTAACGCAATATAATAGATATATATATATATATATATTTTAACATTAACAATAATGATGATTTAATTAAATATATGCGAAACATATTTTAAACGTAATTTCACTTATTTAATTTCTATAAATTAAATAAAGGCTACGACCTCAGCAAATTTAATACACTGTGAAATTACCAAAATAACCTTTCACCTCAAAAGACAAAAACGCCCTTCTTTCTTCTTGGATATAATTATCTTCTATGTGTGTGACCCATAGGCTCCTCATCATATCGGCAGGGTTAGTATCGCGATTAACACCAAAATCATCTCAATAATACACAGACCAAGATTGGCCCTAGCAAGGCATCATGGCCACCCGATAGATTCGGATTCAACAAAGTAACTACTGTCCCGATATGGTTACCGTGCAATTCGATTTTTCATCATACGTTATCTCACGAGACGAAGGCATAGAAGTAGTGTCAACCTTCGGTTACCTCGATATTATGTATTCAGTCTCTGGACTAATGACCCGCATTATAAACTGGATGAGCAACAACTCAATCCCACTATGGCCACAGTTTTAGTGTCATTGCCATATATTGAATTGCGCCGTGAGAGAACTTCTCCCATACCCGAGAGTGATGAATCCCTTTCAATCCACCATAGTCTTGATACACTCTGATGCAGCCAATCACCACCGTATTGACCGCTCTGAAAAGAACTACGTTAGGTATTGTCAAACTATACAATTGGTGCACAAGGCGCTCTGGTGATCTCAAGTCTAAGGATCAAATGCACCACCATTAGAGGATTTGTTCCATAGACATAGGGTTACCATCCATTGGAATCCTCTGGTGGGTCGTCCAGGGAACTGCTGCGGTGTAATCGCCTATAGCAAGCACCCATGTGTTGCACCAGATGTCACCAAACAACCTTGACAAGTGAGATCAACACTACATTTGACAGGGTCATTCAACACTATGATAGCCTTAACGTATTATCTGTGCCCTTATTTAGATAATACATGGGGCTACGGACGTTTCTAGAATGGCCACCATATGTGCTCATAGGGTTCTCACTATCAAGATTTGAAACACTTGATACCCTCGTCATGGTTCTGCCATTCAAGGACATATATCAATACATATGTAATAATAACGATTTACGCGATATAGAATAAAGATGCCTTTTATTATTGATAATGAAACATTACAAAGAGTCAATTCTACATAATTGATTGGCTCTAGGGCACTACTCCAACACTCCCACTTGCACTATAGCCAATCATTCAGCACATAACACTGAATGACCCAAGTGCGTGTATAGCACAGTCATTCATGCACCAAATGAATGACCCAAGTGCCCATCATGCTTCTGCTACAATAGAAACTTCAATAGTGGGTTAGTAGGATTTTACAAATCTGCACATTCCCTTTCTTATCGATCTTTCTGATTAGATTGAATCAACTAAGTAAGTTTGGATTACTGGTGAGATCGTGATTCCTCAGCCACAACAATGGTTCCATCGTTATCGTAGCACAACTATACTGGATTAGCAATGCTTGAAATCCCGTCAAGTTCAGTAATGAACTTCTTGATCCAAACCGCCTACACAGCTCATTAAATAATGCGTTACACTTAGCATCAATTGTAGAATTCGCGCAGTACACTGATTCGAGCTCTTCTAGCTCACTGCAGTTACATTGAGACAAATTGTGTAATCCAAATTGAGAACTATAATCATCCTTTTCCCATTTGGAAAAATAGCATCACTGTATTCTCTTTAGTGAGCTCATTTCCCATAATCCAAGAATATATATCTTAAGCCCTTTTCAAGTACTTAAGAATGTCCATTGACACTCACCCAGTGTCATTCACTTGGATTTAGTTGATATCTTCTACTAGTATTGAATGCACATAAGATATCAATCTAAGTACATAACATATTGTCACTTGAGCCTGATTGATATCCACTACAAGGCTGAATGACATTAGATATCAATTTAACATACAAGATGGATCCACTTGCTAAAGCATGTGGGATCCTCTTCATTCTACTCTCTCATGTGTGGTTAAAGACACATATCCTTACAGAGATAGACAACATATGCCATCAGAAGAAATCCCTTCTTGGATTTTTCTATACTGAATGTGTTCCGCACTGTCTATGACTTTGACTTAGTTTGAGCAACTTACACGATCTATACAATATATCTTTATTCCGAGGATGTAGGCTGCTTCCCTTAAGGCTTATGGAGAAGCACTTGGATAACCAAGTCTTTACCGACTGCAAGTTTGGTATATCATTCCCGATCAGAAGTATGTCATCGACATACAATACTGGGAATGCTACTGTGCTCCTACTCACTTTTTGTAAAACACAGGCTCATCTTCGTTCTTGATGAAACCGAATTCTTTTATGGCTTCATCAAAACGAATGTTCCAGCTCCTTAAAGCTTGTTGAGTCCATAATGGATTTCTGCTATTTGCATAACTATTAGCTTGACTATCAAGAACGAAACCATCAGGTTGTGTATACACACATCCTCCTCAAGGTTTCCGTTCAGGAAAGCAGTTTTGACATGCATTTGCCAAAACTCATAGTCATGATATACAGCAATTGCAAGCATAATCCGGAGGATTAATCATGGCAACCGGCGAAAAGGTTTCTTCATAGTCAATGCATGAATTTGTGAATCTTGGCAACCAGCCGTGCTTTATAAGTATGCATATTGCCATCTATGTAGTCTTCTTCTTGAAGAACCATTTACACCCTATGGGTTTACCCTTTAGGTGGTTCCACCAAAGACCACTTGGTTTGGTACCTGGAGTCCATTTAGATTCATGGCTTCAAGCCATTTAACGGAATCTGGATCCGATATAGCATCTTTGTAGGTTCTAGGTTCATCGTCTTGGTAGACAGTATGTCACCTGTGAGTCACGAGATAACTGTATCTCACGGGCTCATGGCGTACTCTCCCAGATCTACGAGCTCCTGTGCTACCTAAGGTGGTTCACTTTGATCCACAAGTTGTGGAGTAACCTCTCATGATGCTCAACACTTCTATGGCACATATTCCGTCATCGTTAATATCTTGTGGTTCTGAACTTATACGAGTTTACTTTTCTCCCAAGTGCTTCTTAGAAAATATCCTTTTCTAAGAAGACACCAGATCGAGCAACAAAAATTTTGCGCTCTTTGGGTGATAGAATATCTCTTCGTCTCTCTGGATACCCCACAAATACATTTAAGGATTTGGGGCCCAGCTTGTTCGAAGTCAATTTCTTAAAATAAGCTTCGCATACCCAAACTTAGATAAGACAAGTTAGGCTTTCGCCCACTCCATAGCTCATATGGAGTCTTATCTACAGACTTTGACGGCACACAGTTCAAAACGTGAGTCGCAGTCTCTAGGGCAAACCCTAGAACGAGTAGGTAAATCACTAAAACTCATCATGGACCTAACCATATCAAGTAAGGTCCTGTTCCTCCTTTCTGACACTCTTGTGTTGGGGTGTATAGGGAGGGGTGAGTTGTGATACTATCCCAATTCCTTCAGGTAGTTTAGCTCAACTTGCCAAAGTTGGCATAGTTGTCATTTTGAGATTACCTTGTTGTCTTTCTAAGAACATATTATTATGAAACAGTTCATAAAGAATTATTTATACTCAAGGACAATAATCCATTAGTAAACTATATTTCATTTGTCTTATGTGGACACAAAAATATAATTTCTAGAAAACTGAAGAAAAACCATAATAATCCACAGTTCCAAGAAACAAGTCGATCGGCTAAATCAGACAATAAGATCTTACAGCAAATGCAGCAGCACGTGCTTCATTTCCAACTGGTAGGTCCACCTTCTCCGGCGAGAGCAATCTACTCTATCGTAGTTCCTGCACATCAATCAAAAGTTAGAACCACATCTCATGTCAACTAGAGTTTACAGGAGAAGTTAATCTCAAAACGTACCTGACGAAGAAGTGACATCTTCTTCTGTTTTGCTAGGAAGGCCTTCCAATGTTCCTCTAGTGGTGGGTTCTGACAGTGAGGACAAACGCCTTCCTTCTGCAATAGTTCTTTCCAATGACTTCTGAGCCCTTTCTTTTTTCACTTGAGTACTTCAACCACGTCAATGTTTTTGACATTTTCATGCCTGACTTAGTAGCCTTCAACAAATCCAAAAGCTCGGGAAGGATATTCTTTTATCTTCCTCAATAAAGTCATAGACAAATTGAGAATAAGAATCTGGCAAAGACTGTAATATTAGGTTTATCATTAAACCTCATTAAGTCCATATCCCAAAATCTCAAGCTTATTCATATACTCGGTCCACTTGAGTATAGATTGCCAATTTTGGTACCTCTTCCATTTACATCGAATAACGAACGAGACACAAATTGCTCTCATTTCTTCGAAGAAAATGAAGAATAGAAGCTAAATCCATTTTCTGGCAGTGCTATCGTAGTAATGGTGAGATTGATGCAAGCACAATGTATCTTGTCATTTCTGCTTTTGCATCATGTGATGCTTCACATATTCATACCCATGGATAGAACTATCAACAGGCTTGGTGATAGAGCTGCTCCATGGTGTATAATCTATCGCTTGACTGAAGTATATTATTTATACTTATACCAGTCAACGAAATTTTCACCATTCCTATTTCTCCAGTTTGATAATTTGTCGCAGTGATGTTGGGATCATTTTGCTCAAATTTAGTGAATCTACAAGTGCAAAAAAAAGTAACCATTATTCCATGTTCATTATTATTGTTTTTATGGTCTTTTATTAAACGAAGCTCCCAGTATTTTACTCAAGTCAATAGCCCCACCATTAACTTGGGAAAGCCTGTTGACTTTCCTAGCGGAACGAGATCCCATCTACCCATTTCAAACCTTCGCTTTGGAAAACAAGCCAAAAAGAGTTGATTAGGAGGCTAACAAACTTAATCTACACCAATTGATAGCTCACATCAACCTCCAATGTGAGAGCCAACAAGCTAATCACACAATCCAATGGACACTACTGCCATCGTCCTCAAGTGTGTTCTCAGTATCAGTAGAGTGGACATACATGTCACCACGCACACTAATATGTGTACCGCTCTACTATGCCTATGACGTGTGTTTATCAACCTTCGCTTTGGCGAACAAGCAAAACCATCATTTAAGTCAACCCATCACCATTAAGGAAAACTCTAATGTATTTAACCTCCCCTGGTAGAAGTGTACCCTTCGCTTTGGCAAACAAGGTTTCGACGAACAGTGGTTTGATTAAAACCATGGTGATGGAAGGCTTACGTGACTTAATATAATTCAGTTGAGGGGTTTGTATTTAATGTCTCATCAGATTATTATCTTCGTTGAATGAAATGTTTGGCATTATCAAACATTAACCTTAGCATGCATTCTAAACAAAAAATAAACGTGCCGGGTACATGGCCCAACAAAACCAATTCCTCGAGCGTACAGGAATCGGTGGGTCCATCGGGGTCCTGTAATAAACATCTCGAGTTCAAGTATGGTTGCCTCGTTCTTTGCTCCCTTCAAGTATATTACAAAACTTTTAAATTTACAAAAAGATAATAAACAAAATCTTTACATCAATAAATTTAGAAACCTCGATTTACATTCGAGGGGAATTAGATGAGAAGAGAATGTACATTGAGAAAAAGAGAGAAAGGCAGGTCACGCAGGCCCTATTTAATAAATTATACAACTATACATACCCAAAAATATTTTAAAACATTCACCCTTAGGTCTAAGGCTCATGTACATGGGCACCATGCAATAACACAAAAGTACAAAGCATACATTTCAAAAACATCAATTTTTGAATTATTGGGTTAATTACATTTACCCCCTGACAATTTGCAGAACTCAGTTTGGTCCAAAGGTTTTGAAAATTACATTCGGCCCACGCAATCGGAAGTGCGCGCTTGTTGCAGCGATGAGTTGATCGCTGCGGCGTGCATTGATTACTTGACATCATGCTTAACGCTCGTTCACCGCAGCGATTTGGTACAGGCGATCCTAAGGACGATTGTCGCGGCGATGGGTATTAGCCGCAGCGAGCGCTATTTCGTGCAATGCTCGTCCAGAGGACGATCGCAGCGGCGATGTGTTATATCGCCACGACGAGCACTGGTTTGCGTACAACGCTTGTCCAGAGGACGATCGCTGCGGCGATGGGTTATATCACCGCGGCGAGCGTACAAGATCTGTAGTCCAGATAGTTCATACAGCCCAAAGACACTCTAACCAGATTTTGCAATCAACCAAACACATTGATTCAAAAAAAATATCATGCATTAAAACAAACTTGCAGTTCATCAACAAATCAGATTAATTGATTAATCAATTTCTCAAAAACATGATTTAAGGCAGATTTTAAAGGCAACATTATATCATCGAATACATGTTATCAACCATCCTAAAAAATTGTAAAATTCAATACCCTAGGCTCTGATACCACTATTAGTAAACTGTTCCATATACGTAGCGAAAACAAAACAAATATAATATAGAGATAGTTTACATGAGCCCAGATCAAGGGTTAAATTTTACAATTCATATTAATAAAATTTGCCAGAAATAAATCTGAGTTTAAAGAAACAAACGCACGTTGGAGGCTCTCAAATTTGTCAACGAATGTTTTTGCTACCGATCCAAGTGTAGGATCGAACCACGTAGTCCACATGAAGACAATCTTAAAAAGAACCAAATAGGGATTTGTAGATCCTCTGGCTTCAAGATTAGAAGAAAGAAAAATCAATGAATTGATTTTAGGCAAAAGTGTTCTGCCGTGGGAGAAGGAAATGGGGCTGCTGTGTGTTTTGGTTTTACAAAGAAAATCAACTAATGAAAAATCACTGTAATTTACATTAATTTTCTTTTATAGTAAAATCTTAATGCCCTATTCCCATATGGAATAGGTTTGGGCTCCAACCCAACACCCCCTAATTAGATATTTATTAATTTCATCATTATCTCAATAAAACTCAATTAATTATATTAATATATTATATATATATATTATATAATATATTATATTTTTTTTAACTTACAATATGATGATTTAATTAAATATATCGAACACATATTTAAACGTATTTCACTTATTAATTTTCTAATAAATTAAATAAAGGCTACGGTCTCAGCAAATTTAATTGCATTGTGAAATTACCAAAATACCCTTTGCCTAAAAAGACGAAAACGCCTTCTAGTGTGTGTGACCATAGGCTCTCATCATATCGGCAGTGTATGTATCGCGATTAACCCAATTAATCGTCTCACTAAACACAGACCAAGATTGGCCCCTAGCAAGGCATCATGGACACCCGATAGATTCGGATTCAGCAAAGTAGTACATGTCAACGATATGGTTACCGTGCAATTCGATCATTTCATCATACGTATCTCGACGAGACGAAGGCATAGAAATAGTTTCAACCTTCGGTTACTCTCGATATTATGTATTCAGTTTCTGGACTAATGACCCGTATTATAACTGGATAGAGCAACAACTCAATCCACACTGTGGCCACAGTTTTAGTGTCATGAGATAACTTCTCCCATACCGGAGTGATGAATCCTCTGTCAATCCACCCTAGTCTTGATACACTCCTTGATGCAGCTAATCACCATCGTATTGACAGCTCTGAAAAGAACTGCGTTAGGCTAGTGTCAAACTGTACCAATCGGTGCACAAGGCGCTCCGGTGTCTCAAGTATAAGGATCAAATGCACCACCATTCGTTAGAGGATTTGTTCCATAGACACTGGGGTTACCATCATATGGAATCCTCTAGTGGGTAGTCTAGTGAACTTGCTGCGGTGTAATCGCTACAGCAAGCACTCATGTGTTGCACAGGTTGTCACCAAACAACTTGACAAGTGAGATCAGTCACTGCCTTTCGACAGGGTTGTTCAACACTATGATAGCCTTACCGTATTATCTGTGCCCTTACTTCAGAATAATATTAGGGCTAAGGACGTTTCTAGAATGGCCACCATATTGGGTCATAGGTTTCTCACTATCAAGATTTGAAACACTTGATACCTCGTCACGATTGTACCCTTTAAGGACATATATCAATACATATGCATGTAACGCCTCACTTGAGGTACGTAGTTAGTGTTTCTTGTTTTGCTCTTATTTGAGTTGGTTTCTTGGTAATATTGTTTTGGTGGACTTTGATTGAGTGTTGGTTGAATACTTGCCCTGAAATTGGTTAAAAAAAGAAGAAGTTCAGTGTGCCAAGCTTTGCGGGGCGAAGAAGAATCTTCGCCGCGGCGAAGAGGTGTGTGAAGCCACGGGGAAACATGCTGGACAGTTTCGCCGTGGCGACAGAAGTTTCCTCGCGTGGCGACAGGCCGACCAAAATGTTTGTTAAGTTTTGGATATTTTCTCCTAAGGGCAATTTGACCATTCTACCCCTAATTAGCAGGAAAAGTGGGGAGTGAAAATGTAAGGATTTTTCATGGAATATGTTGGTATGGGGGTGTGTATTTGTAATGAATCAAGGATATAGATAGAATTCCCAAAGAAGGTAAGGGCAAATGGGAATGCTTGTGTATAAATTTCATTAAAAGGAATTAGGACATTGCAAACCCTCATTCTTCTTCTCCAACGCCACTTTTTCTTGTTCCTTCAATTTCTCTTTCTTGATCAAGGAGTTTTAAGGGCTTTTGGAGTGGACTGGGGTAGAAAATCAACCTAAGGCATCTAAGGTAAGGATTCTTGCTTTGGTTGTGAAGTCTTGTGAGTTTCTGTGTAATATTGAATTTTGAGGGTTTTTGTTCTTGTTAAGAGTAGAGGAAAAAGTCAAGCAAACCAAGTGAAAGGAAGAGTTAGTGAAGTCCTTCATAACAAGGTAAGTAAACCCCAACCCAGTTGAGATTTGGAATTTCTTGATTAGGTTTTGATGGCACTTATGTATGGTGTGTATATACATGTTATATGTCATGTTATTGAGGCTAAATAGAGATTTCTAGTGCTTTGTGATTGTTTATGCCTTTCAAATATAAGAAGTGAGTTGTGGGTTCGAAAGGTAGTTTGAGATGGAATGAAAGGGTATTGTGGAACCCTTTTTGGAAGTGTCTCTTTGGCAGGTTATGTGGCTATGTGAGGGGGTTTCTCCCCATTTTGGATGGTTAGAGAAAGATTTAGAATCATTGCTATAGTAGGTTTTATAATGCACTTGAGTTGTTTGATGAAATGCCTAATAGAGAATTGAGTAGAGTAGTGAAACCTAAATTCTTGCAACATTGCAGTTGGCATTTCATAAGTGCATTAGTGGAGATGAACCATCCATAGGCACTAATTGTGCATTGAAAAGTGACCTAAGAAAGAGTAGGAAACTTTGTGTATGCAATTACTCTATGAGTAGAGAACTTGGTGGATGCAACTACTCTAAGGGTAGAGAGAATGAAAAATGCTAGAATAGAGTGAATAGAAGAGTAGTAGAAATGGGTTGATGCTTTGTGATCATCACCTGACAGTTATGAGAATCGGGTTGATGCTTTGTGATCACCACCGCATAGCCATTAGAGATGGGTTGATGCTTGTGATCGTCACCCCATAAGTATTAGAAAAGGGTGGATGCTTTGTGACCACCACCCGGTTAGTATTAGATAAGGGGTTGATGCTTTGTGATCATCATCCGACAATTATTAGAAGTGGGTTGATGCTTGTGATCATCACCCAACAGTGATTAGAGACGGGTTATGCTTGGTGATCGTTACCCGAAAGTCATGAGGAACGGGTAGGTGCTAGGTGGTCTCTACCCGATAGTCGAAAACCGGGTAGGTGCTTGTGATCCCACTTGGTAGTCACTAAGAATGGGTTGGTGCTATGTGAACTCCACCGATAGTCATAGAGAGTGAGATGGTACTGTGTGAACGCCATCCGACCGTACCTCCGGTAAGATGAGGCCATGACATTTAGTAGAAACAGAAATAGAAACAGAAATAGTATAGGAAAGAATTAAGAGTAATACATACGGTGACAGACAGATAGAGGGTTTTACTTACTGAGATTATTTTGTGCTCACCCCGTTATTTTTCCTTTGTGGAGCAGGATCTAGGTGATGATGCAGTCGGAGGGCGTCGGCAAGCGAAGAGCAATAGCTACAGTTTCCCCTGTTTTGCTTTTAAAATACTCTTTGTGTTTAAAAGACATAGACTTATAATGAAAAGAAAGTTTTTTTTTTGGGCCCAATTTTCTATTGTATTTGCATGCCTTGTATTAGTTTATAGCAGTTTTTACATTTTTGGTATCAAAGCAAAGATTTTGGGATTGAACAGTGTACTATCTCATCGCCACGACGTCCTATAACCGACTGTGTGAGTTAATTCTTTCCTACAGTAATTGTTCTTGAGTTCATTGGTGTGATATTTTGTAGATGAGGGTAGTTATCGAAATCGTGGTAAGGGTGTGGTGTGATGAAGGAGAACCTTCTAACCCACCAGAGTCTACGCCCCTCTCTTGGATGAAGCTAGAATTCGGGAAGGAATTATACAGCGGTATGGCAGAAACCAGGGGAGAGTTGAAACCCCCGTACAGGTACCGCAGTTATGCATGTCGAAAGAGGACGAACGGTACCTCCCCCAGTACAGAACAGAGTTGAACCGATTTACGGTCTTTCCAGTCAACATCAACCCTCAGGTTTAAGGGTACTACAGATCCAGTAATAGCAGAAGAGTGGCTTAGGTCATAGAATGAGCCACGAGTTTATTTCCCATGTCAGACCGGGGGAAGATCCGGTATGCGAGTTTCTTGTTTCGGGGTGATGCCCGAATTTGGTGGGAACTAATGGAAGAAACTCATGATGTGACAGTAATGACTTGGGAAGAGTTCAGGCAGAGTGTTGAGGCCGAGTATAGAACAGAGGACCAAGTTCATGAGAAGGTCCAAGAATTTATCAGTTACAGCAAGGGACTAGTGCCGTAAAAGAGTACTCGGTGAAATTCAACTCTCTTGCAAGGTTTGCACCCGGAATAGTTAGTACTCCGGCCTGTGAAGGGATAAGTTTGTGCACGGATTGAAGCCGAAGATAGCCCAGGATATAAGACAGTTCCAACCCTCCCGAAATTATAGTGAGGCTTTGGGCAGGCAATGAGGCGAAGATTTTTGAGATAAAATCTTTCCCCGTAGGATCTCGACAGGAGGACCAAAAGCCACCCTCTGCCCCCTAGAGGAGAGACATGAGGGTGTAAAAGGTAAGGACCTGAAGAATTAGAAAAAGAAGTTCAGTATAGACAGAATAAGAAAAGAGTGGAAATAAGCGAGCCGGACGGAAGGGTTTCCTCTTTGCTCTAAATGTGGGAGGAATCACCCAGGAGAAGTCTGAGGGACCAGAGAGTGTGTTATAGGTCCGACCGCAGGGCACAGATGAGAGTTGTAAAGCTCCTCTTCCACCAACCATTCAGAGTTCAGGAGGTACTGCAAATGCCAGAGGTTTTACTGTGGCACAAGGGGAAGCAGAGGCCAATCCATCGCTGTTACTGGTCAATTATTGTTTCATTCAGTCCCCTTATATGCTTTAATTGATTCAGGCGCTTACTCATTCATTTATACTTATGAGATGATTGAGAGATTAGGTTTGAAAACTAGTGGAGTGACAACCCTTAAGATAGAGTTACCCGAGGGGTTAGTGTTCTGACTCAAGAGATTTTGTTAAGAGAGTCCTTAGTGATCCAGGGTAGAGAATTAACAGTTGACTTAATAGTTTTTGATAGCCCGACTTTGATGTGATTTTGGGCATGGACTTCCTAGGGGAGATCGAGTAGAGATTGACTGTCGGAAAAAGAAGGCGAGATTTAATCTCGATAGTGAAGATAAGTTTAGTTTTGGAGAGGGCATCAGTTGAGCATGCTGATTAGTAGTGTGAAAGCTAGAAAGATGTTGAGAAAGGGGTGTTCGGGATATATTGCCCATGTAGTGCAGAGTGGTGATGTTCCACAGCTAGAGATTCAGAGGGTGCCAGTAGTTCAAGACTTTCTAGATGTGTTTCGGAAGAGTTATCAGGTTTGCCTTTAGAAAGGGAGGTAGAATTTAGTATTGAACTAGCACCAGGGACAGCACCAATATCTAAAGCCCCTTATCGAATGGCCCAGCTGAGCTTCAAGAATTAAGAAGCAACTCCAAGAGCTTTTAGATAAGGCTTTATCCAACCGAGTCATTCTCGTTGGGGGCTCCAATCGTTTGTGAAAAGAAGGACAGATTACTAAAATGTGTATTGATTATAGGGAGCTGACTAAAGTTACAATGAAGATAAGTACCCGCTACCCTGGATAGATGACCTTTTTGATCAGTTGAGAGGGGCAGCAGTGTTCTCCAAAATTGATTTGAGGTCCAGGTACATCAGGTAAGAGTGGCGAGCAAGATGTGGCTAAAACTGCCTTTCATAAAAGATATGGCATTATGAATTTGTAGTGATGCCTTTTGGCTTGACTAATGCCCCAGCAGTTTTTTTGGAATTGATGAACAGGGTATTCCATGAGTATTTGGATCAGTTTATTGTTGTTTCCTCGACGACATTCTGATTTACTCAAAGTCAAGAGAAGGCATGAGAAACACTGAGATAGTATTGCAACGGCTGAGAGAAAAGAATAGTGTGTGCTAAATTTTCTAAGTGTGAGTTTTGGCTTAATCAAGTGATATCCTGGGTCATACCGTGTCAAAGGAAGGGATTTCGGTAGATCCGAGTAAAGTGCAGGCAATCCTGGAATGGCAGAAGCCAAGAACAGTGAAAGAGATCAGGAGTTTCTTAGGCCTAGCAGGTTACTACCGGCGATTTGTAGCGGGATTCGCCAGTTGGCTAAACCGTTGACAGCTCTTACCAAACAGAAAAACTCCTTTTGTCTGGTCAGCAGCATGTGAAGAAAGCTTTCAAGAGTTGAAGAAGAGGTTAACATCAGCTCCGGTACTAGTGTTACCACAGGAGGGTAAGATTATGACATTTATACAGACGCCTCTCTGAGAGGACTTGGCGCTGTGCTGTGCAGTTAGGTAGGGTTATAGCTTATGCTTCTCGTCAACGAAGGAATACGAGACTAGATACCTACGCATGACCTAGAGTTGCAGCCGTGGTCTTTGCCTTAAAGATTTGGAGGCATTACCTTTATGGTGTGAAGAGTAATATCTACACCGATCATAAGAGTTTAAAGTACTTCTTCACTCAAAAGGAGTTGAACATGAGGCAGAGAAGGTGGTTAGAACTGGTTAAGGATTATGATTGTGAGATCAAGTATCAATCGGGAAAGCCATGTAGTAGCCGATGCCTTGAGTAAAAGCCTATTTATTCCGGCTTACCAGCAGAAAGAGTTAATAGAAGAATTGTCTAAGGAACAGATTGAAGTGGTTCCGAGAAGAATTGCCAGTCTAGAGGTACAGTTTTCTTTACTGAAGGAAATCAGAGAAAGCAAGTGGCCGTAAGTGGTGTCAAAAAACAGTTCGCAAGTGTTTGAGGGCAAGACATCCGAGTTCTTTGTGAGAGAGGTGTCCTCTATTTTAAGCATCGGTTGTGCAATCCTCGAATGAGGAGTTGAAACAGAAAATTCTCATGGAGGCTCATGACAACAACGTACACCGCTCATCCGGGAGCAACCAAGATGTATCAAGATGTAAAGAAAGGCTATTGGTGGGTCAGGTATGAGAAAAAGACATTGCAGAGTTTGTAGCTAATGTCTAACTTGCCAGCAAGTGAAAGCGACACCAACGGCCGTCAGGGTTGCTTCAACCATGAGTATTTAGAGTGGAAATGGGAGAGCAGTTCGAGGATTTTATACGGGTTCCCAGAGTTCAGAAAGGGTGTAATGTATATGAGTGATTGCGGATAGATTGACCAAATCACCCATTCCTTCCGTAAAGGAGAGCGCAATGTAGATCGTTGGCTCAGATTTACCTCAAGGAGATAGTTAGATTGCATGGTGTGCCCAGACTATAGTTAGATAGAGATTCCAGATTGTTCAGCTTCTGGACGAGTTTACAGAGGAGTTTGGGTACCCGTTAGCATCAGTACTGCCTATCATCCTCAGACGGATGACCAGACCGGAGAGAACGAATCAGGTGCTCGAGGATATGTTGAGAGCCTGTTGCATGGATTACAGAGTATCCTGGCAGAGTTCACCTTAGTGGAATTTGCCTACAACAATGTTATCAGTCTACAATTAAAGGCGCCTTACGAGGCTCTATATGGTAGATGGTGTAGGTCTCCGCTCATTGGTGAAGTAGGCGAAAAAGATGAGTTAAGTACCGCTCTTAGGCAGGAGGACTCAGAAACAGTAGTAGAAGATGTGAAGTAATCAAAATAGAATGAAACAAGCCCAAGATCGACCGAAGAGTTATGCCGACTTGAAGAGGAAAGAGGTGGAATTCCAAGTGGGCGACAAAGTGTTTTTGAAAGTTTCCCTTACAAGTGAGTAATGCGCTTCAGAAGCAAAGGGAAGTTAGCACCGAGATATGTAGGTCCATTTGAGGTCTTGCAACGAGTGGAAAGGTGGCCTACAGATTGGCATTACCACCTAGCATGGACAGGGTGCATGATGTCTTCCATGTCTCGATGCTACGGAAATATGTAAGTGATCCCCTCCACATCCTGAGTGTAGAGGACGTTGAAGTAGCAGAAAATCTAGTATATGAAGAACGCCAGTTCATTTTAGGTCGAAGGGTTAAAGAGCTTCAGAACAAGAGTGTTCCACTAGTGAAGATCCTTTGGAGGAATCACAAAGTGGAAGAGGCCACTTAGGAAGTAGAACGGACATGCAGAATCGCTTTCCAGAGTTATTTATATGATTTTGGGACAAATTCTTTTAAGGGGGGAAGAATTGTAACGCCCCACTTGAGGTACGTAGTTACTGTTTCTTTTTTGTCTTATTTGAGTTGGTTTCTTGTATATTGTTTGGTGGACCTTTGATGAGTGTGTGTTGAATACTTGCCCTGAAATGGTTAAAAAATAGAAGAAGTTCAGTGTACCAAGCTCGCCGGGGTGAAGAAGAATTTCGCGCGGCGAGAAGGTGTTGAAGCCAAGGGAAACAGTGTGGACAGTTTCGCCGCGGCGACAGAAGTTTCCTCGCCGCGGCGACAGGCCGACCAAAATGTTTGTTAGTTTTAGATTTTCTTCCTTAAGGGCAATTTGACCATTCTACCCCTAATTAGCAGGAAAAGTGGGGAGTAAATGTAAGGATTTTTCATGGAGAATATGTGTTATGGGGGTGATTTGTATGAATCAAAGGGATTTTATAGAATTCCCAAAGAAGAGTAAGGGCAAAATGGGAAGCTTGTGTATAAATCTCATTAAAAGGAATTGGACATTGCAAACCCCTCATTCTTCTTCTCCAATGCCACTTTCTTCTTGCTTCCTTTAATTTCCTTTCTTTTGACAAGGAGTTTTAAAGGGCTTTTGGAGTGACTTGGGGTAGAAAATCAACCTAAGGCATCCTAAAGTAAGGATTCTGCTTTGGTTGTGAAGTCTTGTGAGTTTTTGTGTATATTGAATATTGAGGGTTTTTGTTCTTTTGTTTAAGAGTAGAGAAAAAGTCAAGCAAACCAAGTGAAAGGAAGAGTTAGTAAAGTCTCTTAAAACAAGGTAAGTAAACACACCCAAGTTGAGATTGGGAATTTTCTTGATTAGGGTTTTGATAGTACTTATGTATGTGTGTATATACATGTTATATGCCATGTTTGAGGCTTAATAGAGATTTCTAGTGCTTTGTGATTGTTATGCCTTTCAAATATAGAAGGAGTTGTGGGTTGGAAGGTAGTTGAGATGGAATGTAAAGGGTATTGTGGAACCCTTTTTGGAAGTGTCTTTCTTGGCAGGTTATATGGCTATGTGAGGGGGTTTCTCACATTTTGGATGGTTGAGAAAGATTCAGAATCATTGCTATAGTAGAGTTTTAAATGCACTTGAGTTTTTGATGAAATGCTAATAGAGAATTGAGTATGGTAGTGAACCTAAATTCTTGCAACATTGCATGTTGGCATTTCATAAGTGCATTAGTGGAGAGAACCATCCATAGGCACTAATTGTGCATTGAAAAGTGCACCTAGAAAGAGTAGGAAACTTTGTGTATGCAATTACTCTATGAGAGAGAACTTGGTGGATGCAACTACTAAGGGTAGAGAGAATGAAAAATGCTAGAATAGAGTGAATGAGAGAGGTAGAAAAGGGTTGATGCTTTGTGATCATCACCCAACAGTATGAGAATGGGTTGATGCTTTGTGATCACCACCCGAAGTAGCCATTAGAGATGGGTTGATGCTTGTGATCGTCAACCCATAAGTATTAGAAACGGGTGGATGCTTTGTGACCACCACCGGTTAGTTATTAGATAAGGGGTTGATGCTTGTGATCATCATCCGACAATTATTAGGTGGGTTGATGCTTTGTATCATCACACAACAGTGATTAGAGACGGGTTAATGCTTGGTGATCGTTACTCGAAAGTCATGAGGAACGGGTAGGTGCAGGTGGTCTCCACCCGATAGTTACGAAAACGGGTGGTGCTTCGTGATCCCCACTCGGTAGTTACTAAGAATGGGGTGGTGCTATGTGAACTCCACCCGATAGGCATGGAGTGAGAGGTGCTGTTGTGAACGCCATCCGACCGTACCTCCGGTAAGATGAGGCCGTGACGTTTAGTAGAAACAGAAATAGAAACAGAAATAGTGTAAGGAAGGAATTAAGAGTAATACATACGGGGACATACAGATAGAGGGTTTTACTTACTGAGCATTATTTTGTGCTCACCCCGTTATTTTTCCTTTGTGGATGCAGGATCTAGGTGATGATGCAGTCGGAGGGCGTCGGCAAGCGAGGAGCAATAGCTACACTGTTTCCCCTGTTTTGTCTTTTAAAATACTCTTTGTGTATAAAAGATATATGACTTATAATGAAAAGAAAGTTTTTTTTTTGGGCCCAATTTTCTATTGTTATTATGCATGCCTTGTATTAGTTTACAGCAGTTGTTACATTGCAATAATAATGATTTACGTGATATAGAATAAGATGCCTTTTATTATTGATTAATGAACATTATTACAAAGAGTCAATTCTACAGTAATTGATTGGCTCTAGGGCACCTACTAACTTCCCTTTGCTCTCGAAGCGCATTACTCGTTTATAAGGGGAAACTCTCAAAAATACCTTGTCACCCACTTGGAAATCCACTTCTTTTCTTTTCAAATCGGCATAACTTTTTTGTCGATCTTGGGCTTGCTTTATTCTCTTCCTGATTAATCTTACATCCTCTATAATTTTCTGAGTCCTCTCTGGCCCAAGAACTGTACTTAACTCACCCTTTTCGCCGATCTCATCCCAATGTAGTGGAGACTTACAGCATCTACCGTACAACGCCTCATAAGGCACTATCTTAATTGTAGATTGATAACTATTATTGTAGGCAAACTCCACCAAAGGTAACATTTCATGCCATGACATCCTATAATCCATGCAGCAGGCTCTCAACGTATCCTTAAGCACCTGATTTGTTCTCTCTGTTTGGCCATCCGTCTGAGGATGATAGGCAGTACTGAATGCCAAACGGGTACCTAAATTTCTCTGTAAAGTAGCCCAAAAAGCTGAGATAAATCTAGAATTTCTATCTGACACTATAATCTTGGGCACACCATGTAACCTGACTATCTCTTTCATGTAGATCTGAGCCAACTGATCCGTGGTAGTACTCTCCTTTACTGGAAGGAAATGGGCGGACTTAGTTAATCTATCCATAATCACTCATATAGCATTATATCCTCTCTGTACTCTAAGGAGACCTGTGATAAAATCTATCAAAATGCTCTCCCATTTCCATTCTGGAATACTAAGTGGCTGAAGCAACCCTGACGACCTTTGGTGTTCTGCTTTCACCTGTTGGCAAGTTAGTCATTTAGCTACAAGCTCTGCAATGTCTCTCTTCATACCTGGCCACCAGAAGTCTTTCTTTACATCTTGATACATCTTGGTCGCTCCAGGATGGGCAGTGTATGGTGTGTCATGAGCCTCCACAAGAATTCTATTTCTCAACTCACCATCCTGAGGAGTACACAACCGATTCCTGAAATAGAGGACATCATTTACCAAGTGGAATTCCGTTACCTTGCCCTCATGCACTTGTTGAACTATTTTCTGACACCACTTATCGGCCACTTGCTTTTCTTTGACTTCTTCCAATAAGGTAGACTGAACCTCTAACCTGGCAATCCTTCCCAGAATCACTTCATTCTGTTCTCTACACAACTCTTCCACTAGCTCTTTCTGCTTAGTGAGCTGGGACAAATAGGCTTTTCTACTCAAAGCATCGGCTACTACATTGGCTTTTCCTGGTTGATACTTGATCTCACAATCATAGTCCTTAACCAGCTCTAACCACCTTCTCCGTCTCATATTCAACTCTTTTTGAGTGAAGAAGTACTTTAAACTCTTATGATCAATGTAGATGTTACTCTTTGTACCATAAACGTAATGCCTCCAAATCTTTAAGGCAAAGACCACAGCCGCCAATTCTAAGTCATGCGTAGGGTATCTCGTCTCATACTCTTTCAATTGCTGAGAGGCATAAGCTATTACCCTACCTAACTGCATTAACACCGCGCCAAGTCCTTGCAATGAGGTATCCATATAAATGTCATAATCTACACCCTCCTGTGGTAATACTAACACTGGGGCTGTTGTTAACCTCTTCTTCAACTCTTGGAAACATTCCTCACAAGCTTTTGACCATACAAAAGGAGTCTTCTGTTTGGTAAGATTTGTCAATGGTCTAGCCAACTGGGCGAACCCTTCAACAAATCGTCTGTAATAACCTGCCAGGCCTAAGAAACTTCTAACCTCTTTTACTGTCTTCGACTTCTGCCATTCAAGGATTGCCTTTATCTTACTCGAATATACTGAAATCCCTTCCTTCGACACAGTATGGCCTAGAAATATTACTCGGTCAAGCCAAAACTCATACTTAGAAAATTTAGCATACAACTGCTTTTCCCTTAACCGTTGCAGCACTATTCTCAAATGTTCCTCATGCTCTTCTCTCGATTTGGAATAAACCAGAATATCATCAATGAACACCACTATAAACTGATATAGACAGTCGTGGAATACCCGGTTCATCAAATCCATAAAAACTGTTGGGGCATTTGTCAAGCCAAATGGCATCACTACAAACTCATAGTGCCCATACCTTGTACGAAAAGCAGTCTTAGCTATATCCTGCTCGGTCACTCTTACCTGATGTTACCCTGACCTCAAATCAATTTGGGAGAATACTGCTGCTCCCTTCAACTGGTCAAATAAATCATCTATTCGAGGTAGCAGGTACTTATTCTTCACTGTCACCTTATTCAGCTCTCTGTAATCAATACACATCCGTAGTGACCCGTCCTTCTTCTTTACAAATAGAATTAGGGCTCCCCAGGGAGAATGACTCGGTCGGATAAAACCTTTGTCTAAAAGCTCTTGGAGTTGCTTCTTTAATTCTTGAAGCTCTGCTGGGGCCATTCGGTAAGGAGCTTTAGATATGGGTGTTGTTCCTGGTGCTAGTTCAATACTAAACTCAACCTCTCTTTCCGGTGGCAAACCTAGTAAGTCTTCCGAAAACACATCTAGAAAATCTCGAACTACCGGCACCCTCTGAATCTCTGGCTGTGGAACATCACCACTCTACACTACATGGGCAAAATATCCCGAACACCCCTTTCTCAACATCTTTCTAGCCTTCACATTGCTAATCAACATACTCAATAGATGGCCCTCTCCAAAACTAAACTTATCTCCATTATCGAGATTAAATCTCGCTTTCTTCTTCCGACAATCAATTTCTACTCCATACCTCCCTAGGAAATCCATGCCCAATATCACATCAAAGTTAGGCATATTAAAAACTATTAAGTCAACTGCTAACTCCAGACCCTGGATCACTACGGACTCTCCTAATAACATCTCCTAAGTCAACATACTCACCCCATCAGGTAACTCTATCTTAATGGGTTGACTCACTCTAGTAGGTTTTAAATTTAATCTTTCTATCATTCCATGAGATATAAAAGAATGGGTAGCTCCAGAATCAATTAAAGCATATAAAGGAACAGCATGAAATAACAACTGACCAGTTATGGCTGATGGACTGGCCTCGGCCTCACCCTGTGCCACTGTAAATACTCTGGCATTTGTACCTCTCGAAGTCTAAGCTGCCAGTGGAAGAGGAGCTTTACAATCCCTCATCAGATGCCTTGGCTGTCGGCACCTGTAACACACGTTTCTGTCCCTTAAACACTCTCCTGCATGGTTCTATTAGAGTAGATGCCCTAGAGCCAATCAATTATTGTAGAATTGACTCTTTGTAATAATGTTCATTAGTCAATAAAAAGGCATTTTATTCTATATCGCGTAAATCATTATTATTGCAATATGTATTGATATATGTCCTTAGAATGGTAGAGTCGTGACGAGGGTATCAAGTGTTTCAAATCTTGATAGTGAGAACCCTATGAGCACATATGGTGGCCATTCTAGAAACGTCCGTAGCCCCAGTATTATTCTGAAGTAAGGGCACAGATAATACGGTAAGGCTATCATAGTGTTGAACGACCCTGTCGAAAGGCAGTGACTGATCTCACTTGTCAAGGTTGTTTGGTGACAACCTGGTGCAACACATGGGTGCTTGCTGTAGGCGATTACACCGCAGCAAGTTCACTGGACTGACCCACCAGAGGATTCCATATGGATGGTAACCCCAGTGTCTATGGAACAAATCCTCTAACGAATGGTGGTGCATGTGATCCTTAGACTTGAGATCACCGGAGCGCCTTGTGCACCGATTGGTGTAGTTTGACACTAGCCTAACGCAGTTCTTTTCAGAGCTGTCAATACGGTGGTGATTGGCTGCATCAAGGAGTGTATCAAGACTATGGTGGATTGACAGAGGATTTATCACTCCCGGGTACGGGAGAAAGTTATCTCACGGCGCAATTCAGTATATGGCAATGACACTAAAACTGTGGCCACAGTGGGATTGAGTTGTTGCTCTATCCAGTTTATAATACGGGTCATTGGTCCAGAAACTGAATAAATAATATCGAGAGTAACCGAAGGTTGACACTATTTCTATGCCTTCGTCTCGTCGAGATAACGTATGATGAAAGGATCGAATTGCACGGTAACCATATCGTTGACAGGTAGCTACTTTGCTGAATCCGAATCTATCGGGTGGCCATGATGCCTTGCTAGGGGCCAATCTTGGTCTGTGTATTAGTGAGACGATTAATTGGTGTTAATCGCAATACTATACACTGCCGATATGATGAGGAGCCTAAGGGTCACACACATAGAAGACAATTTAAGATGCAAGAAGAAAGAAGGGCGTTTTCGTCTTTTAAGGCGAAAGGGTATTTTGGTAATTTCACAGTGCAATTAAATTTGCTGAGGTCGTAGCCTTTATTTAATTTGTTAGAAAAATTAAATAAGTGAAATTACGTTTAAATGTGTGTTCGCACATATTTAAATATATTATCATTATTGTTAAATGTTAATATATATTTAAATATATATATTAATTGATTTTAATTGAGATAATGATGGAAATTAAAATAAATCAAATTGGGAGTGTTTGGCAACATGGGGCGTTTGGGTTGGAGCCCAAGCCTATTCCGTATGGGATTAGGGCAAATTGTTTTTAAATATAAAAGGAAAAATGTGTGTGATTTTTAATGAGTGAGTTTTTCTTTGTAAAACCAATATACACACAGCAGCCCCAATCTTTGCCTCTCCCACGGCAGTAACACCATTGCCTAAAATCAATTCAATTGATTTTGTCTTCTTCTTAATCTTGAAGCCAAAGAGGATCTAGCAAATCCCTCTTTGGTTCTTTTAAGATTGTCTTCGTGTGGACTACGCAGGTTCGATCCTACACTTGGATCGGTAGCAAAACGTTCGTCGACAAATTTGGAGGAGCCTTCAACGTGCGTTTGTTTCTCTTAACTCATGTTGAATATTTATGCAGATTTTATTTAATATAAATTGTAAAATCATACCCTTGATCTTGGCTCATGTAAACGATCCTGTTATATTATATTTTCGTTTCCGCTGCGTATACGGGACCGTTTACTAACAGGTTCCTCCCGCATTTAGCACGAGGGGGAAACCCTTCTGTCCTGGGTCGTTTGTTTTGCCAATCTCTTCTATTCCTCCTTGGTTGGAACTTCTTCTTGGCTCTTACTTCTCTATTCCTTGTGGCCTCTACTCTCTCCCTCTGTGGGGTGATGGATGGCTCGCTAGATACCATTAGAGCCAACCCTTCTGCAATGTATTTGTTTACATAGATCTCTACTCTTAAAGCCCATGCTAGAGCTTCACTGTAGGTATGAGGGGGTTTGGCTCCTGTCATTACATCTTGAGCAATATCTAATCTCAACCCTTGCACAAACTTGTCTCTCCTTAACTCTAGTGTATACACTATCCTGGGTGCAAAGCGAGCAAGGGAGTTGAATCTTACTGAATATTCCTTCACTGTACTTGTCCCCTGCTTCAGATTAATAAACTCTTGGACTTTCTCATGTATTCGATCTTCTGTTCGGTACTTGGCCTCAAACAATCTTCTGAATTCCTCCCAGGTCATCGAGGCCATACCATGAATCTCCTCCATTAATTCCCACCAAATTCGGGTATCTCCCTTAAATAAGAAACTGGCATATCTGATCCTCTCTCTATCATTCATGGGAAACAATGCCACTGTCTGCTCTACAGACTTAAACCACTCCTCTGCCTCTAGCGGGTCCTTAGTACCCCTAAACTCTAGCGGCAGGTGCTGGTTTGCAAGCCCCTAAATCGGATCAACCCGAGTCTGTACCGTCTGAGGTACCGGCCCTTCTCGCTCTTGTCTTATAGGCGGTACTCTACTGGGGGTCTCGGTTCTCTCCTATATAACTCTCCCCTGACTCTCCGCTAGTACCTGCTGTACAATAGTTCAAATCCTCGTCTCATCAAGGGTAGGGGGATTTGGTTCTGGTGGGTAAGAGGATTCTCCCTCGTTCATCACACTTTTACCCTTCTTCCTGTTACTACGCCTCATCTACAAAACAACCACGCTCGATCAATTCAACAAACACTTAATGTAAGGAAAGAATTAACTTACACAGTCGGCTCTCGGACATCGTAGCGACAAGAATGGTACACTGTCAAATCCCAAAATCTTGGCTCTGATACAAAAAATGTAATAGCTATTTTCTACTCAAGTACTCACAAAATATACATAATGAAAAATATATATAAGATAGTAAAAAGAGTTGGGCCCAAAATTTTCTTTTATTAAACATATACATTCTTTACAAAAAGTTAGTATCATGTACAAAAGTTATCAAAAACATGGTGGACAGTGTAACCATTTCTTTTCGCATGCCGACTTCCATCCGATCGTGTCCTCACCTAGATCCTGCAAAAACATAGGAAACAACAGGCTGAGCACAAAAACAATGCTCCGTAAGTAAATCCTCTACTCATCTATCCCCGTAACTCTCTCTAATTATTTCCTTACAATTCTCATTTACTTTCTCTTTTATACTCCTCTCTATTTTCTCTTTCTCATAACTCTTTTCTACTAACTCTCTTTTGTAAGTCATGGCCTCATCTTACCGGAGGCACGGTCGATCCCACTCTCCATGACTTCTACTCGATCTAGCCGATTGGACTCGATTATGCATGGATTCGGAATCCTTGGCCATATGAGTGTATAAACTCTCTCTTGGGTATAACCCTCATTTGCATGTACTCTCACGGGCTACACCACTTTTGTTTCCCATACTCAAGCCGCTCTCTCTCTTTGCAGCATACATAAGGGAATACTCTACCCATTACTCACGGGTTCCCCATCGCACAACCTACTCTCTTCTCTTTTTCTCTCTTTTCTCTTAATGAAGCTGACACTCAAAGTTCTCTACTCTTTCTCTACTCTCTTTCTCTAATGCAATTAATGCATATGGATGACTCATGCTCATTAAGGCTTTCTACTCTTACTCATGCTTCTCTTGAGCATTTCATCAAACAACTCAGGGGCATACAAAACTGTATTTTACCAATAACTTTTCTCTTCTCTTTAATCATAAAAAATGGGAGAAAAACTCCCTCATACACTCTAAACTCTTGTCAAAGAAAAACACTCCTATAGGGTTTGCTCAAAACTTCCTTCAAGTTCAATCAAAATGTAATATCGCACTTAAGGTACGTACTTAAGATTGTCTGTATTACTTAAAGGATTCACTGTTTCAGCTTCAATTGAGTTTGTTTGTTGTCATGGTTGCCTTGAAATTGGTTGAGTTTTGGTGAAGTTTGGAAATCCAATCTTCGCCGGGGGGAAGAAGAAGCTTCGCCGCACTGATAAGGAGCTGCACCCACGGGTAGGTTCTAGCCTGTTTCGTCAGGGCGACGGAAAGTTCTTCGCCGCGACGACGAGCCTAACAAAAAGTTTCTGGAGTTTTCTAGAGAATTCTTCTTTTGGGGCACAATGACCTTTTTACCCCTAATTAGTAGGAAAAGTGGGGAGTAAAATGTAAGGAAATTTAGTAGAGATTGTGTTTGGATGGGGGTGTATTTGTAAAGAATCAAAGGATATAGATGGAATTTCTAATGAATGTCAAGGGCAAAATGGGAAATGATGCTTATAATATGAGCTAAAAAGGGTTAAGTGTAGAGAAACCCTTTAGTCCATCCGTTTCCACCGCCTCTTCCATTGCCTAATTTCTCTCAATTTCTCCATCCAATCTTCCAAGATTCTAAGCAGTTTAGAGAGCTTTTGGGGAATTTTTGGTAGAGATTTCATCTAAAGCATCCTACGGTAAGGATTCTTGCTTTAGATGTGAGTTTGCTTATAGTTATATTGAAGTCTTATTTGGTTGTTATTGTTCTTGTTGTTGTTTTGAGTTGTAGAGAGAAGACAAGACAACAAAGGAAAGGAAAAGTGCTAGAGAAGTCATTTTTTTTTTCACAGGGTAAGTAGATCCTAACTAAATTGAGATTTGAGAATTTAGTTGAGTAGAGTTTGAGTATGTATATGTATGTTTTATATTTGTTGAGATGAGATGATATGAGATTTGTAGTGATGTATGATTGTTGAATATATTAGATATGAGAAGTGTTTTAATGTGTGTTGAGAAATGGAACTTGAGATGAAGTTTGAGAGATATTGTGTAAACAGATTTGGAAGTGCTTTTCTTGACAGGGATTTTGGTTATATGAGGGAGTTTTCTTCCATTTTGGATGGCTAGAGAATGAAGTATAGTAGTAATTTTAGTAGAGTGTTTATATGCACATGAGTTGCTTGATGAAATGCCTAGGTGAAATCTGCCCTATCACTGCCGTGACTTTCTAAGTGATTTTTAGGCATCTTACGGATTGAACTGGGTTTAGACCAAAACATCAAAGTTGTAGCCTTGTCTCTAAGCTTTAAAAGAGACCAAAACCGTAGCAATACGAGGTGTATAACGCAAGTTATGCCCTTTTTAGTGTGACCTGTACAGAATGACTGTTTTGATGTAATCTTGTATTTGGCATTTCATAAGTGCAGTAGTGAACATGAGTTATTCATACGCATTTTTATGCACTTAAGAAGTAGCTTGAGACATAGTAGAGAATTTGAGTATAAGCTACTTTAAGAGTAAAGAGAAAGAGAGAATGAGCACTAGAGAATAAAGAGAAAAGAGAATAGAGTAGGTTGTGCGATGGGGAACCCGTGAGTAATGGGTAGAGTATTCCCGCATGTACGCCGCATTGAGAGAGCGGCATGAGTATGAGAAAGAGAAGTGGTGTAGCCCGTGAGAGTGCATGCGGATGAGGGCTATACCCGAGTACCCGAGAGAGAGATTATACACTCACATGGCCAAGGGTTCCGAATCCATGCATAACTGAGTCCGATTGGCTAGAACGAGTAGAGCTCACGTAGAGCGGGAGCGAGTCTTGGCCGTGCCCCCGGTAAGATGGGGCCGTGACTTACTAAAGAGAGTTCATAGAAAAGAGTTCTAAGAAAGAGAAATAGAGAGAAGTACCAAAGAGAAATTGAATGAGAAGTTGTAAGGAAAGAATTAGAGAGAGAGAGAGTTACGGGGATAGATGAGTAGAGGATTTACTTACTGAGCATTGTTTTAGTGCTCACCCCGTTATTTTCTATGTTTGCAGGATCCAGGTGAGGACGCGGTCGGATGGACGTCGACACGCGAGGGGAAGCGGTTACACTGTCCACCATGTTTTTGATATCTTTTGTACATGTTACAAGTTTTGTATAAAGAATGTATATGTTTAATAAATAAAAAAAAAAAGAATTTTGGGCCCAACTCTTTACACTATTTTATATGTATTTTATTTTGTACATTATACGAGTACTTGAGTAGAAAGTGGCTATTACAAAAACTCAACTCCACATCATAAAATTCTCAACACTTCTCATATTTCAATATCTAATAATCTCATCTCATCTCATCTCAGCAAACATGATACATACACATTCATACATAAATCTCTACTCAAAGGAGTTCTTAAATCTCAACTTGGGTTGGATTTACTTACCTTGTGAATAAGTGGCTTCTCTAACACTTCTCCTTCCCTTTTGTGGCCTAGCTTTTCTCTACAACTTAGAACAACAACAATAACATTATAAGATTTCAACACAACTATAAGCAAATTTACATCTAAAGCAAGAATCCTTACCTTAGGATGCTTTAGATGAAATCTCTACTAAAAACTACCTAAAAGCTCCCTAAAACTTCTTAGAAATCTTGGAAGATTGAATGGACGATAGGAAGAAAATAAAGAATAAGAATGGCGGTGGAAATGGGTGAAATGAAGGGTTTACTACACTTAATCCCTTTTTAGCTCATATTATAACCACTCTTTCCCATTTTGCCCTTGCTTTTCCTTGAAAATTCCATCTTTGTCCTTTAATTCATTACAATCACACCCCCAACTCCAACACATTCTTTACTAAACTTCTTTACATTTTACTCCTCACTTTTCCTGCTAATTAAGGGTAGAAAGGTCATTTTACCCCTATGGAGAATTCTCTAGAAACCTCAAGAAACTTTTCTACCGTCCCGTCGCCGCGGCGAAGAAACTTATATCGCCCCAGCGAAAACTTACAGAGCCAACACCGCCATTACAAAGCCAACATCGCCGCGGCGAAGACTGGAATTCCAAAATTCCTCAAGTCTTAACCAATTTCAAGGCAATCACTTAACCAACTCAACATACCATTTCAATTAAAGGCCAACCAACCAACCATGACAACATACAAACTCAATTGAAGCTGAATCAATGAACATTTAAGTAATACAGCAAATCTTAACTACGTACCTCAAGTGGGGCGTTACACCAACCAAAAGCCCTCTAATCTTCCTTTGAAATTTGATGAAGAGATGAGAGAATTGGAGAGTAGAAGTGGCGTGTGGGGTGTAGAGAATGGGAAGGGTTGTGTGTCTAAACCCTTAATATCTCATATTAATATGCATTCTTTCCCATTTTGCCTTTACACTTTCTTAAAAATTTCATCTTTGCCCTCTAGTTCATTACAAATACACTCCCATCTCCAATGCATTCTCTATAAAATTTCCTTACTTTTCACTCCCCACTTTTACTACTAATTAGGGGTAGAATGGTCACTTTGCCTCTAAGGAAATTTTCTCTAGAAACTGCTCAAGAATTTCAACCAGCTCTTAGCCCCGGCGAAGATTTTTCTTCCCCTTGGCGAAAAATTCTAGAGCATATGCCGCGGCGGCAAAGTCTACGAATCCTAACTTCGCCAATCCTTCACCAAAACTTAGGGCAAACAAACAATATTAAAAGCATACAAGCCTAACTAAAGGCCATAAGCATATATAAGCTACGTACCTCAAAGTGGGCATTACAATTCCCCCCCGTCCCCCTCTCCCCCCCAAAAAAAAAGAATTTCATCACCGAAATTTAGACAAACAACTCCGGGTAATGGTTCTGCATATCTTGCTCTACCTCCCATGTAGTTTCTTCGACTTTATGGTTTTTCCATAGAACTTTCACTAAAGGAATGCTCTTGTTTTGGAGCTCTTTAACCTCTCTATCCAATATCTGAACTGGATGCTCCTCATACACAAGATTCTCTTCTAAATCCATGTCCTCTATACTCAGTATATGGGAGAGATTACTAACATACTTCCGTAGCATCGAGACATGAAAGACATTATGCACCTTGTCCATGCTGGGTGGTAGTGCCAACCTATAGGCTACCTTTCCCACTCGTTGTAACACTTCAAATGGACCAATGTATCTCAGTTTTAACTTTCCTTTGCCACCAAAATGCATCACCCATTTGTAGGGGGAAACTCTTAGAAGCACTTTATTACCCACTTTAAACTCAACATCTTTTCTCTTCAAATCTGCATAACTATTATGCCTATCTTAGGCTTGTTTCATTCTACCTTTAATCAACTTGACATCTATCATTTTCTGAGTTATTTCTGGCTCAAGAGCTGTATTCAATCCATTTTTCTCACTTATCTCATCCCAATGTAATGGAGATCTATATCGTCTACCATACAAGGCTTCACAGGGAGCCTTCTTAATTGTAGACTGATAGCTATTATTATAAGCAAACTCCACTAACATCTTATGCCAAGACAGTCTATAATCCATGCAACAAGCACTCAACATATCTTCAAGTACTTGATTCGTTCTCTCAGTCTAGCCATCTGTCTGACAATGATAGGCTGTACTAAAAACCAATTTGGTACCCAAGTTTCTCTGTAAACTAGTCCAAAAAGCTAAGACAAATCTGGAATCTCTATCTGAGACTATTGTCTTAGGTACTCCATGTAACCTCACTATCTCTTAATGTAAAGCTGAGCCAATTGATCTGAAGTAGCGCTTTCCTTTACTGGAAGAAAATGAGCTGATTTTGTCAGTCCATCTACTATTACCCATATGGCATTATACCTTTTCTACACCCTTGGGAGACCTGTAACAAAATCCATTGAGATACTCTCCCACTTCCATTCAAGAATGCTAAGTGGCTGAAGCAATCCTGACGACCTTTGGTGTTCTGCTTCCACTTGTTGACAAACCAGGCACTTACCTGCAAAATCTCTAATATTCTTCTTCATACCTAGCGACCTATATCCCTTCTTTAAGTATTGATACATCTTGCTTGCTCTGAGATGAGCAGTATATGTGGTGTCATGAGCCTCCATAAGTATTCTCTTTTTTAGCTCATCATCTTGGGGAATGCATAAGTGATTCCTAAAATGGAGGACCCCATCTACCAGGTGGAACTCTGGTATCTTACCCTCAACCACTTGCTAACTTATTTTTTGAAACCACTCATTGGCAACTTGCTTTTCTTTGATCTCTTCCAGTAAAGTAGACTAAACTTCTAACCTGGCAATCTTTCTCGGTATCTCCTCAATCTGTTCTTTACACAATTCCTCTATTAACTCTTTTTGCTTTGTGAGTCGGGAAAAATAAGCTTTTCTACTGAAGGCATACTTTCCCAGTTGATACTTAATCTCACAGTCATAATCTTTAACTAGCTCTAACCATCTCCTCTGTCTCATGTTCAGCTCCCTCTGAGTGAAGAAATATTTCAAACTATTATGGTTGGTGTAGATATTACTCTTGGCATCGTATAGGTAATGCCTCCAACTCTTTAATTTAAAGACTATGCTAGCAATTCTAAATCATGTGTAGGGTATCTTGTCTCGTATTCTTTTAACTGTCGAGAAGCATAGGCTATTACCATACCTAATTGCATCAACACAGCACCAAGTCCCTGCAGTGAAGCGTTTGTATAAATATCATAATCTACACCCTCTTGTGGTAACACCAAAACGGGAGCAGTGGTTAATCTTTTCTTCAACTCTTGAAAACTCTCTTCACAGGCATCTGACCATATAAAAGGAGTTCTCTGTTTGGTAAGAGTTGTCAACGGCTTAGCCAACTGGGAAAACCCTGTTACAAACCGCCGAATAGTAGCCTGCTAGTCCTAAGAAACTCCTGATCTCCTTCACTATCTTCAGCCTTTGCCATTTTAGGATTGCCTTCACCTTACTAGGATCCACTGATATACGTTCTTTAGAGATAGTATGGCCTAGAAATATCACCTGATCCAGCCAGAACTCACACTTAGAAAACTTGGCAAATAGTTTCTTTTCTTTTAATCGCTGCAGCATAAATCTTAAGTGTTCTCATGCTCTTCTCTTGACTTAGAATAAACCAGGATGTCATCAATAAACACCACTATAAATTGATCAAGGCAATCATGAAATACCTGGTTCATTAAGTGCATAAAGACTGTTGGGGCATTGGTTAACTCATACAGCATCACCAGAAATTCATAATGCCTATATCATGTCCGGAAAGCAGTCTTAGCAATATCTTGTTCTGCTACTCTTACCTGATGATAACCCGACCTCAAATCAATCTTTGAAAACACTACTACACCCTTCAACTGATCAAATAGGTCATCTATACAAGGTAGCGGGTACTTATTCTTTACTGTCATTTTATTCAACTTTTTGTAATAAATACACATCCGCAAGGATCCATCTTTCTTCTTCACAAACAAAGTTAGAGCTCCTCAGGGAGAATGACTAGGTCGGATAAAACCCTTATCCAAGAGTTCTTGGAGTTGCTTCTTCAATTCCTGAAGCTTTGTTGGGGGCATTCGGTAAGGGGCTTTACAAATCAGTACTGTCCCTAGTGCTGGTTCAATACTAAACTCTATTTCTCTTTCCGAAGGTAAAACTGGCAAATCTTCCGGAAATACATTTAAAAATTCTTGGACAACTGGCACATTCTAAATTTCTGGTTGTGGGACGTCACTACTTGGCACCACATGGGCAATATACCCAGAACACCCTTTTCTTAACATCTTTCTAGCCTTTATACTACTGATTAACATACTCAACTGATGGCCCTCTCCAAAACTAAACTTGTCTCCATTATCAAGATTAAATCTTGCTTTCTTCTTCCGACAGTCAATTTCTACTCCATACCTCCCTAGGAAATCCATGCCCAAAATCATATCAAAGTCAACATGTCAAACACTATCAAATCAACTGCTAACTCCCTTCCATGGATCACTACAGACTCCCCTGAAAGCATCTCATGGGTCACAACACTAACCCCATCAGGTAACTCTATTTTAATGGGCTGATTTACTACAATAGGTTTCAAGCCTAATCTTTCTATCATTCCATGAGTAATAAAAGAATAGGTAGCTCTAGAATCAATCAAAGCATAAAGAGGAACTATATGAAATAATAACTGACTAGTAACAGTTGATGGACTGGCCTCTGCTTCACCCTGTACCACTATAAACCCCCTGGCATTAGTACCTTGAGAAGTCTGTGCTGCAGGTGGAAGAGAAGCTTTACAATCTTTCATCAAATGCCTTGGCTGTCGACACCTATAACAAACATTTCGGCCTAACTCTCTCAGACACTCTCTTAGATGAGTTCTCCCACACTTTGGACATGGGGGAAACTCAGTTGTTCTTGGTCATTTACTCTGCCAGTCTCTTCTATTTTTCTTGGGCTGAAATTTCTTCTTATTCCTCAGTTCCCTATTTCTTGCAACATCAATTCTTTCTCTCTATGGAACGGGACATGGTTCACTAGGTACGAATGTGTTAGAGTAGATGCCCTAGAGCCAATAAATTATTGTAGAATTGACTCTTTGTAATAATGTTCATTAATCAATAAAAGGCATTTTATTCTATATCGCGTAAATCATTATTATTGCAATATTTTTGATTATTTTCCTTACGAATGTAGAACCGTGACGAGGGTAACAGTGTTTCAAATCTTGATAGTGAGAACCCTATGAGCACATTGGTGGCCATTCTAGAAACGTCCGTACCCCAGTATTATTCTAAAGTAAGGGCACAGATAATACGGTAAGGCTATCATAGTGTTGAACGACCCTGTCGAAAGCCAGGGACTGGTCTCACTTGTCAAGGTTGTTGGTGACAACCTGGCAGACACATGGGTGCTTGCTATAGCGATTACACTAGCACAGTTCACTAGACTGACCCACTTGAGGATTCCATATGGATGGTAACCCTAGTGTCTATGGAATAATCCTCTATGAATGTTGGTGTAGGTGATCCTTAGACTTAGATCACCGGATCGCCTTATGCACCGATTGGTGTAGTTTGACACTACCTAATCCATTCTTTTTAGAGTGTCATACGGCGATGATTGGCTGCATCAAGGAGTGTATCAGGACTATGGTGGATTGACAAGGATTCTCACTCCCGGTACGGGAGAAGTATCTCACGATGTAATTCAGTATATGGCAATGACACTAAAACATTGCCACAGTGGGTTGAGTTGTTGCTCTATCCAGTTTATATACGGGTCATTGTCTAGAAACCGAATACATAATCGAGAGTAACCAAGGTTGACACTATTCTATGCCTTCGTCTCGTCGAGATAACATATGAAAAGTCGATTGCACAGTAACCATATCGTTGACAGTATGCTACTTTGCTGAATTCGAATCTAGGGTGGCCATGATGCCTTGCTAGGGGCCAATCTGGTTTTGTGTATTAGTGAGACGATTAATTGGTGTTAATCGCGATACTATACATGCCGATATGATGAGGAGCCTATGGGTCACACACATAAGCAATTTAAGATCCAGAAGAAAAAGGCATTTTCGTCTTTTAAGGCGAAAGGGTATTTTGGTAATTTCACATGCAATTAAATTGCTGAGGCCTTACCTTTATTTAATTTGTTAGAAAAATTAAATAAGGAAATTACGTTTAAATGTGTGTTCGCCATATTTAAATATATTATCATTATTGTTAAATGTTAATATATATATATATTATATTATATAATATTATATAATATTATATATATTATATATATATATAATAAATATATATTATATATTAATTGGGATAATGATGGAAAAAAAAATATTAAATTGGGAGTTTTTGGCAACATGGGGCGTTTGGTTGGAGCTAAAGCCTATTCCGTATGGGATTAGGGCAAATTGATTAATAAAAAAAAAGTGTGTGTGTTAATTGATTTCTTCTTGAATTAAACCGACATCAGCCACTCCAAAACACTCCCACGAAGAAACATCTTTGGCCTAAAATCAATTCAATTGATTTGCTTTCTTCTTAATCTTGAAGCCAAAGAGGATCTAGCAAATCCCTCTTTAGTTCTTTTGAGATTGTCTTCGTGTGGCTACGCAGGTTCTCTCGTACACTTGGATCGTAGCAAAACATTCGTCGACAATTTGGAGGAGCCTCCAACTTGCGTTTGTTTTCTTTAAACTCAAATTATTTTTCCTCCAGATTTTATCCAATATGAATTGTAAATATAACCCTTGATCTTGGCTCATGTAAACGATCCCTGAATTATTATTTTTGTTTTCCGCTCCGTGTATAGGACTATTAACAGTGGTATCCGAGCCTAGGTACTGAATTACTCAATTTTTATTTGGATGGTTGATAACATGTTTCGATAATATATGTTGCCTTATAAAATCTGCCATAATCATGTTTTTGAGAAATTGATATCAATTAATCTGATTTGTTGATGACTTCACGTTTTGCTTAATGCATGAGGGATTTTTGTTTTGAAATCAGTGTGTTTGATTGATGAAAATCTGTTTGAGTGTGTATTGTTACTGTATGAACAATCTGGAGCTACATATCTGTGTACGCTTGCCGCGGCTATAACCTATCCCCAAAGCACATTGTCCAAACTGGCTTGGTGTGACAAAACCAGCGCTCCGCCGCGATTAAATCATCGCCATGGCGATCGTCCTCTAGACGAGCGCTGTACGAAACAGTGCACGCTGCGGCGATCGTCTTTCGGACGTGCGTTGTACCAAATCACCAAGGCGAACGTATGTAGAGCGTGGATGTCAGCATTACTAACGCAACCACGGCAATCTAACTCATCGTTGCAGTGAGCGCACTTCCGAGGGTGCAGGGCAAAAATGCAAAGTTTCAAAACTTTTGGACCAACGAAATTTACAAATTGTCAGGGGTAAATTGTAATTAACCCACTAATTTCAAAATTGATTGTTTTTTAAATGTATGCTTTGTACTTGTTTGTATATTGCATGGTGCCCAGTACATGAGCCTTAGACATAAGGTGAATGTTTTAAATATTTTTGGGTATATATGGTTGTATTTTATTAATAAGTCCTGCTGTTGTCCTGCCTTTCTCCTCTTTCTTGATATACATTCTCTCTCATCTAACCCCCTCAAATGTAAATCGAGTTTCTAAATTTATTGATGTAAAGAATTTTGTTTATTATTCTTTTGTAAATTAAGTTTTGTAAGTACTTGAAGATGGAGCAAAGAACAAGGCAACCATACTTGAAGACTCAGAGTTTTATTATAGGACCCCTAGGTGACCTACCAATTCCTCTCGGCTCGAGGAAATCGTTTTAGTTGGGCCATGTACCGGCACGTTTAATTTTTGTTTAGAATGCATGCTAAGATTGAATGTTTGATAACATGCCAAACAATGTCATTCTAACAAGATAATAATTTGATGAGACATTAATAACAAACCCCTCAATTGAATTAATATAAGTCACGTAAGCCTTCCATCACCATGGTTTTAATCAAACCACTGTTTGTCGAAACCTTTGTTCACCCAAGCGAAGGGTACACTTCTACCAGTGGGATGTTAAAATACATTGGAGTTTTCGTAATGGTGATGGGTGCGCTTATGACAGTTTTGCTTGTTCGCCAAAGCGAAGATTGATAAACGCGTCATAGGCATAGTAGAGCAGTACACATATTATGTGTACATGTGACATGTAGTGTCTACTCTACTGATACTGAAATCCACACTTGTGGACATGGTTGGAGCCATTGGATTGTGTGATTGGCTTGTTGGCTTTCTCACATTTGGGTTGATAGTGGGAGCTATCAACTTGTGTGGATTAAGTTTGTTAGCCTACATAATCACTCATTTTGGGCTTGTTTGCCAAAGCGAAGGTTTGAATAGGCAAGATGGGATCTCGATCAACTAGAAGTCAACGGGTTTTCCTGAGTTAATAGTGAGGCTATGTGCTTGAGTAAAATATTGGGAGCATCGTTTAATAAAAGACCTATTAATATAATATAACTTTATATACTTTATATCTTTTCTGCAATTGTAGATTCACAAAATAGCATTATGAACCTGTGACCGATAATCAAGAAAGAATAGTTTGATGGATCCAATTTCTCAGACTGTGTATCTGAATCTTCGGATTATAAAAAGAAATTGTATATCCTTGAAGCCATACATGGCTGAGCCTGATCCTGATGCCACTCAGGAAGTTAAGGAAACTTATCAAAGTTCATTGATGATGCTGATACGTTCAATGCTTGATGTTAGCACATCAATAACACCTATGCTGCAAAAGCAGCATGAGAATATGGATGCTTCTTCCATTATTCTACATCTCAAGGAGCTTTACGAAACAAATGCTCGACATAGAGGTACAAGGTGTCGAAGCACTGTTTGGAATCGTCTAACTGAGGGAGCCCAAGTTGGTCCTCATGTGCTCAAGATGATCAAGCACATAGAGGGCTTAAGACTTGGGAGTGTGGCTTGGATGCAGAATTACAAATGGATTTAATTCTGCAATCCTTGCCTGCTCTTATGCTCCGTTCATAATGAATTTTAATAGAACACGATAGAGAAACCCTGTTAGAACTTCTGAACATGTCTTAGGACTGTAGAGTAGGCTTGAAAAAGTCCAAGCCTGTTTTACTGGTTGGTGCCGGTAAACCAAAGGGTTACGGCAAGGGTAAGCTAAGGCTAAGGCCAAACCCAGCCCCAGCCCAAGCCCAAAGCACGGTTGCTCTTGGGCCTGAGAGTGGCATATGGAAGGGTAAGTAGTCTGCTTCTATGTGGCAAACCTGGCCATTGGAGGAAACACTGCAAGGCTTTCCTTGCAAGCAGGAAGAAGTCAGAGGCTATGACTTTAGGTATTTTTATGATTGAGATTAACTTCTCTCCCTCAATCTTGGTTCATTGACATAGGATGTGGTACTCATATTTATACTAATATGGGACTAAGGCAGTAGGTGCTCGCCAAGGAGAGGTAGCCTCGGTGGAAATGAAGCACATGTGGCTACATTGGCTTAGGGACTTATTGTTTTGTTTGCCTACGGGCTTGTTATTGGAACTACATACGTTATCATGTACCTTCTATTTCTAGAAATATTTTCAGTATCTGTTTTGGTATATATGGGGTATCATTTTGAGATATCAATGGATTGTTGTCCTTTAGTTTGAATGGCATTCTATTTGGAATTGCAAGGTTATATAATATGATATGTTCTTGATTTAAACATAAAGATATTCTCAATATTGAAACCAAGAGAGCTAAACATAGCGATCAAACCGACATATCTCTGGCACTATAGATTGTGTCATGTTATATAAGACCCGCATTACAAAACTTCAAAGGGGATGGAGTTTTGGACCCTTTTGACTTTCAGTCATTTGAGGTATGTGAGTCATGCCTGTTAACAAGATGACCAAGTCTCCTTTCACAGACAAGGTGAAAGGGCTACTGAGCTGTTAGGCATCATCCATAGTGATGTATGCGTCTCCATTAACAGTTGAAGCCAGAGGTGGATATTTATACTTCATCACATTTATTGATGATTTCAGTAGATGTTATGTCTACCTTATGAGACAAAAATCTGGAAGCCTTTGATAAATTCAAGGAATTCAGGAATGAAGTACTATATGTTGGGCAAAGTATAAAAGCTCTTCAGTCGGATCGATGAGTGAATACTTGAGCTTAGGGTTTTTAGAGTACCTGAAGGAAGTGGGATAGTATCACAACTCACCCTCCTTACACCCCAACATAATGGAGTGTCAAAGGAGGAATAGGACCTTACTTGACATGGTTAGGTCCATGATGAGTTTTAGTGATTTACCTGCATCGTTCTGGGGTTATGCCTTAGAGACTGCGACTCATGTTTTGAACCGTGTGCCATCAAAGTCTGTAGATAAGACTACCATATGAGCATATAGTGGGCGAAAGCCCAACTTTTCTTATCTAAGGATTTGGGTTTCGAAGCTTATGTTAAGAAATTGACTTCGAACAACCTGCCCAAAATCCTTAAATGTATATTTGTGGTTATCCAAAAAGCCCAGATTTATTTCTACCACCCAGAAGAGCGCAAAATTTTTGTTGCTCGATCTAGTGTCTTCCTAGAAAAGGAATATTTTTCTAAGAAGTACTAGTCGAGAAAAGTAAACTCGATGAAGTTCTAGACCACAAAATAACTAAACGAAGGCAGATGATTTTCCATAGGAAGGTGGTTGAGTATCATGAAGAGGTTCTCCACAATTTGTGGATCAAAGTGCACACCTCAAGTAGACACGGAGCTATGTAGAACTGGAAGAGTAGCCATGAGCCTGAGAGATACGGTTATCTTGTGACTTAACATGGTGACGTACTAGTCTACTAAGACGATGACCCCAGAACCTACGAAGACGCTATATCGATCCAGATTCCGTTAAATGGCTTGAAGCATGAAATCTGAGATGGACTCATGTACCAAAACCAAGTGTGGTCTCTGTGGAACCACCTAGGGGTAAAACTCATAGGTGTGTAATGGGTCTTCAAAAAGAAGACTAACATGGATGGCAACTGCATCTTATAAAAGCACGGCTGGTTGCCAAATGTTTCAAACAATTCATGGCATTGACTATGAAGAAACCTTTTCACTGGTTGCCATGATTAAATCCATCCAGATATGCTTCAATGCTGCATACATGACTATGAGATTTGGAAAATGGATGTCAAAACTGCTTTCCTGAACGGAAACCTGAGGGATAGTACACGACACAACCTGATGGTTTTGTTCTGATATTCAAGCCAATAAGGTATGCAAGTTGCAGAGATCCATTTATGGACTCAAGCAAGCTTTAAGGAGCTGGAACATTCGTTTTGATGAAGCCGTAAAAGAATTCGGTTTTATCAAGAACGAAGATGATCCTTGTGTTTACAAGAAAGTGAGTGGGAGCGTAGTAGCATTCCTAGTGTTGTATGTCGATGACATACTTCTGATAGGGAATGATATACCGAACTTGCAGTAGGTAAAGACTTGGTTATCCAAGTACTTCTCCATGAAGGACTTAGGGGAAGCAACCTACATCCTTGGTATAAAGATATATCGTGATAGATCGTGTAGGTTGCTTGGCCTAAGTCAGAGTACATATATTGACAAAGTACTGAAAAGATTCAATATGGAAGAATCCAAGAAGGGATTTCTTCCGATGTCACATGGTGTTTATCTTTCTAAGGAATTGTGTCCTAAAACACAAGATGAGAGAGATAGGATGAAGAGGATCCCATATGCATCAGTAATTGGATCTATCATGTATGCCATGCTATGTACTTGGATTGATGTCTCATGTGCTTTGAGCACTTGTAGTAGATATCAATCGGATCCAGGTGAGCATCACTGGATGGCTGTCAAGAATATTCTTAAGTACCTGAAGAGGACTAAGGATATGTTCTTCGTTTATGGAAGGGAAGATGAGCTCACTGTAAAAGGATACAGTGATGCTAGTTTCCAAACGGACAAAGATGATTATATATCGCAATCAGGGTTTGTATTTTTCTTAATAGGGGTGCAGTGAGTTGGAAGAGCTCTAAGCAAAGCATTGTAGCTGACTCTACAATGGAGGCTGAGTATATTGCATTGTCAGATACGGCCAAGGAGGCAGTCTAGATCAAGAAGTTCTTTACTGAATTTGGTGTGGTTCCCACGATTGTTGATCAAACAGATATTTATTGTGATAACAATGGAGCAATCGCTCAAGCCAGGGAACCATGGTCTCATCAGAAATCCAGACACATACTCAGACGATTCCATCTCATCAGAGAGATAGTTGAGAGGAAAGATGTGCAGATACGTAAAGTGCATACTGACGACAATCTCGCAGATCCACTGACAAAGCCTCTGTCGCAGCAGAAGCATGAAAGACACTTGAAATCATTTGGTATTAAATACATAAATGATTGGTTCTAGTGCAAGCGGGAGATTGTTAGAGTAGATGCCCTAGAGCTAATCAATTATTGTTGAACTGACTCTTTGTAATAATGTTCATTAATCAATAAAAGGCATTTTATTCTATATCGCATAAATCATTATTATTGCAATATGTATTGATATATGTCCTTAGAATGGTAGAGCCGTGACGAGGGTATCAAGTGTTTCAAATCTTGATAGTGAGAACCCTATGAGCACATATGGTGGCCATTCTAGAAACGTCCGTAGCCCCAGTATTATTCTGAACTAAGGGCACAGATAATACGGTAAGGCTATCATAGTGTTGAACGACCCTGTCGAAAGGCAGTGACTGATCTCACTTGTCAAGGTTGTTTGGTGACAACCTGGTGCAACACATGGGTGTTTGTTGTAGGCGATTACACCACAGCAAGTTCACTGGACTGACCCACCAGAGGATTCCATATGGATGGTAACCCCAGTGTCTATGGAACAAATCCTCTAACGAATGGTGGTGCATGTGATCCTTAGACTTGAGATCACCGGAGCACCTTGTGCACCGATTGGTGTAGTTTGACACTAGCCTAACGCAGTTCTTTTCAGAGCTGTCAATACGGTGGTGATTGGCTGCATCAAGGAGTGTATCAAGACTATGGTGGATTGACAGAGGATTCATCACTCCCGAGTACAGGAGAAGTTATCTCACGGCGCAATTCAGTATATGGCAATGACACTAAAACTATGGCCACAGTGGGATTGAGTTGTTGCTTTAGCCGAATTATAGTACAGGTCATTCGTCCAGAAACTGAATACATAATATCAAGAGTAATCGAAGGTTGACACTATTTCTATGCCTTTGTCTCGTTGAGATAACGTATTATGAAAGGATTGAATTGCACAGTAACCATATCGTTGACAGGTAGCTACTTTGCTGAATCCGAATCTATCGGGTCCATGATGCCTTGTTAGGGGCCAATCTTGGTCTGTGTATTAGTGAGACGATTAATTGGTGTTAATCACGATACTATACATTGCCGATATGATGAGGAGCCTATGGGTCACACACATAGAAGACAATTTAAGATCCAAGAAGAAAGAAAGGCGTTTTCATCTTTTAAGGCGAAAGGGTATTTTGGTAATTTCACTGTGCAATTAAATTCGCTGAAATCGTAGCCTTTATTTAATTTGTTAGAAAAATTAAATAAATGAAATTACGTTTAAATGTGTGTTCGTACATATTTAAATATATATTATCATTATTGTTAAATGTTAATATATATATATATATATATTAACATTTAACAATAATGATATTGAGATAATGATGGAAAAATAAAATATTAAATTGGGAGTGTTTGGTAACATGGGGCATTTGGGTTGGAGCCCAAGCCTATTCTGTATGGGATTAGGGCAAATTGATTAACTATAAAAAGAAAAGAATGTGTGTTAATTGATTTTAACTGATTTCTTCTTGAAATTAAAACACACAGCAGCCACTCCAAAACACTCCCACGGCAGAAACATCTTTGGCCTAAAATCAATTCAATTGATTTGCTTTCTTCTTAATCTTGAAGCCAAAGAGGATCTAGCAAATCCCTCTTTGGTTCTTTTTGAGATTGTCTTCGTGTGGACTACGCATGTTTGATTTTACACTTGGATCGGTAGCAAAACATTCGTCGAAAAATTTGGAGGAGCCTCCAACGTGCGTTTGTTTTCTTTAAACTCAGATTTATTTTTCCTGCAGATTTTATTTAATATGAATTGTAAAATTATACCCTTGATCTTGGCTCATGTAAATGATCCTTGAATTATTATTTTTGTTTCCGCTGCGTGTATGGGACCGTTTACTAACAGAATGTTGATGGTCCCACTGGGGTGAACTTGTTTACAAATATCTCCGCCCTTAAAGCCTACTCTGAAGCTTCACTATAGGTTCGAGGGGGCTCAGCACCTGCCATTACATCCCGAGCTATCTCTGGCTTCAGCCCATGAACAAACTTATCTTTTCTCAACTCTGGTGTATTCACTATCCCGGGTGTAAATTATCAAGGGAATTAAATCTTACAGAATATTCTTTCACTGTACTAGATCCTTGCTTCAAATTGATAAACTCTTGGATTTTCTCATGAACCCAGTCAATTGTTCTGTATTTAGCCTCAAATAATCTTTTGAACTCTCCCCAGGTCATAACCGCTATCTCATGAGTATCCTAAATCAACTCCCACCAGATTCGGGCATCACCCAGAAATAAGAAACTAGCATACCAGATCTTCTCCTGATCTGTCATGGAAAACCGTGTCATCGTGCATTCAACGGACCTAAACCACTCTTCTACCACTAATGGGTCTGTTGTACCTCTAAATTTCGACGGCTAGTGCTGGCTTGGGACCGAAAAAATAAGCTCAATACAGTTCTGTACTATCAGAGGTACCGATCTTTCTCCTTCTTCCTAGTGGTCAGTACTTGAACAGGGGTTTCAACTCTTTTAGGTACACCTCGCCCCTGATTCTCTACCAACACTTGCTTTACAATATTACAAATTCTTGCCTCATCAAGGGTAGGGGGAATAGGTTCTGGCAGGTTGGAAGGTTCCCCTGCACTCATTGTATTCTTACTACTTGCTCGGGTTCTATGCCTCATCTATAAAACAACCACACTTGAATCAACACAAATAAGTAAGGAAAGAATTAACATAGAAAGGTCGGCTACGCAACGTCATGGCGGCAAGAGTGGCACACTGTCAAATCCCAAAAATATATGCTCTGATACCAAAAATGTAGTATCTTCTTCCTAGCTAGTTACTTGGAAAATATATCATGATATACATATATATGTATAAAACGAAAAGTAATGGGCCCAAAAATTTTCTTTACTTTATATATGTAATTCTTTACATAACAAAAATAGTATATACAATAGCTTTAATACAGGGGACAATAATGCCATTTCTCTCTGCTTTTCGATGTCCACCCAATCGCCTCTCACCTATTTCCTAAAAAACATGAAGAAACAACGGGGTGAGCACTAATTGCTCAGTAAGTAAATCCGCTACTCTATACTTCTCTCTCCGTTGCTCACTCTTTGAATTCTTTCCTTACTTTACCCTTTTCTTCTTCTTCATTCTCTCTTTGTTCTTTCTCTTTTCATTTCTAGTTCTCACTGTTCTTTTGTTCTAACTTCTTTTGTTCTTTTCTAATTCTTTCTATTCTTTTTTTCTTCTAATTCTCACTAACCATGACAGGAATCATGGCAACATGCATGGATGAGATGCAAATGCACAAATGCATAAAGATGCATTTTCTTTCTTCTTTTCTATTTCTTATTCTATTTCTTTCTCTGTTTCTATGCTTCTTTCTTTCTATTCATTTCTTTTCTTTCTTCTTTTATTTTATTTTCTTCTTTGCTTGCTCATTCTTTCTTATACTGTCTTATTCTTTTGCCGATCAGACTTGGTTATGTGAGTGAGTACAGTCCTCATCTACATGCACTCTTATGGACTATACAAATTCTTTTCTTCTTAGGCCACTCAATTAAGGTGGCGTGCATGTAGGTATTTCTTCTGGGTACAGCCCTCATCCACATACACTCTAACGGACCGTACAAATTCTTCTTCTTCTTCCTAGGCTGCTCACTTAAGGCGGCTTGTATGTGGGGATCTTCTTCTTCTTGTCACTCACGAGTTCCCCATCGCAACAACCTGTTCTTTTCTTCTTTTAAAGCATTCTAACTTTTCTTTCTTTCTTTTTAATCTTTACGTTCTTTATTCTTTAGATTCTCACACATATGCATATGTATGCATATGGATATCTCATGCTTATATTTCTTTCTAAGTGCAAACATGTAAGGCAAGAATACCATGTAGCACAAAAATAAGTTTTTCTCTACTCATGCATACACTTCTCTTAGATATTTCATCAAACAACATGCATGCATACGCAAATTCTATTTTGGGTATATTTCTACTTCTTTCTCAAACTACCCATATTTGGAGTAAAACTCCCTTAAAACAATATTAAACATGTCCAGGAAAATACACTTCGAATGTTCTACTCAAACTCTTTCTAAATTCAACCAAACTTCGATAAATCACTAGACCAAGAAATCCACTTCTCATAGCTCAATTCTACTCATCAACAACCATCTACTCATCAATCAACATCATTCTCATTAACTATTCTCAAAATCATAAGCATATACATGCATTTACAATCTCTGCACAATTAATTTCTTAAATGATAACTTGGGTTGGATTTACTTACCTTGTGCTTGAGTAATTCCACTATAATCTCTCTTCTTTGCTAAACTTGTTCTTTCTCTAAAACCTTTTGGATGCTTAGGATCAAATCTATACTAAAATCCAACCAAAAGGCTCTAATCTTCCTTTGAAATTCGATGAAGAGATGAGAGAATTGGAGAGTGGAAGTCGCATGTGGCATGTGGGGTGTGATGCGTGTTTACTACAACATGCAAAAATAGCAAGTATACTAGTCGCAAAAAGTAATAAAGTGATGAGTGAGTATCGTTCCCACGAGGATAGTATTACTAATTACCGATTTTTCTAGTTTAAGTCCTAATTGAAGCAACAATAAATTGGATTGATGGAAGATTAACAAACTAAATATAAATGCAAAACCCAACTACTTAACTAATTAAACAATTCTAAAACAAATGCTAGGGTGTTGAATTCACCTAAATACGCTAAATACGGGTGAATGTTTTTAAATATTTTTGTGATATATGGTGGTTGTATTTATTAAATAAGTCCTGCTTGTCCTGCCCTTTCTCCTCTTCTTGATATACATTCTCTTTCATTAACTCCCCTCAAATGTATCGAGGTTTCTAATTTATGATGTAAAGAATTTTGTATTATTCTTCTTTTGTAAATTTAAAAGTTGTGTAATGACTTGAAGATGGAGCAAAGAAACAGGCAACCATACTTGAAGACTCGAGATGTTTATTATGGACCCCTAGGTGACCTACCAATTCTCTCGGCTCGAGGAAATCGGTTTTAGTTGGGCCATTTACCGGCACGTTTAATTTTTGTTTAGAATGCATGCTAGATTGAATGTTTGATAACATGCCAAACATGTCATTCTAACAAGATAATATTGTGAGACATTAAATAACAAACCCCTCAATTGAATTATATAGTCACTTAAGCCTTCCATCACCATGGGTTTTAATCAAACCACTGTTTGTTCGAAACCTTGTTCACCCAAGCGAAGGTGTACACTCTAACCAGTGGGATGTTAAAATACATTGGATTTTCGTTAATGGATGGGTCGACTTAAATGCACGTTTTGCTTGTTCGCCAAAGCGAAGATTGAAAACGCGTCTAGCATAGTAGACAAGTACACAATTTATGTGTACATGGTGACATGTAGTGTCTACTCTACTGATACTGAAACACACTTGTGGAAATGGTTGGAGCCATTGGATGTTGTGATTGGCTTGTGCTTTCTCACATTTGAGGTTGATAGTGGGAGCTATCACTGGTGTGATTAAGTTTGTTAGCCTACATATCAACTCATTTTGGCTTGTTTGCCACGCGAAGGTTTGAAATAGGCAAGATGGATCTCGATCAACTAGGAAAGTCAACGGGTTTTCCTGAGTTAATAGTGAGGGCTATTGGCTTGAGTAAACTATTGGGAGCAATCAGTTTAATAAAGACCATATTAATAATAATGACCTTATAATAACTTTTACTTTTTCGCAATTGTAGATTCACAAAATGAGCATTATGAACCTGTGACCGATAAAGAAGAAATAGGTTGGATGGATCCAATTTCTCAGACTTTGGTACGTAATCTTCGGATTATAAAAAGAAATTGTATATCCTTGAAAAAGCCATACATGCTGAGCCTGATCCTGATGCCACTCAGGAAGTTAACGGAACTATTATCAAAATTTCATGATGATGCTGATAACGTTCAATGCTTGATGTTAGCATCAATAACACTATGCTGCAAAGCAGCAACTAGAATATGGATGCTTCTCCATTATTCTACTCTCAGAGCTTACGAAACAAATGCTCGACATGAGAGGTTACAAGGTGTCGAAAGCACTGTTTGGAATCGTCTAACTGAGGGAGCCCAAGTTGGTCCTCATGTGTCCAAGATGATCAGGCAACATAGAGGGGCTTAAGACTTGTGGGATGTGGCTTTGCATGCAGAATTACAAATGGTTTAATTCTGCAATCCTTGCCTGACTCTTATGCCCGTTCATAATGAATTTTAATATGAACACATAGAGAAAACCCTGTTAGAACTTCTGAACATGCTAGACTGTAGAGTAGGACTTGAAAAAGTCCAAGCCTGTTTTACTGGTGTTGCCGGTAAACCAAAGTTACGGCAAGGGTAAGGCTAAGGCTAAGGCCAAACCCAACCCAAGCCCAAGCCCAAAGCACAGGTTCTCTTGGCTGAGAGTGGCATATGGAAGGGTAAGGTAGTCTGCTTCTATTGTGGCAAACCTGCCATTGGAGGGAAACACTGCAAGGCTTTCCTTGCAACAGGAAGAAGTCAGAGGCTATGGACTTTAGGTATTTTTATGATTGAGATTAACTATCTCCTCCCTACATCTTGGTTCATTGACATAGGATGTGTACTCATATTTATACTAATATCAGAGGACTAAGGCAGTAGTAAGTGCTCGCCAAGGGAGAGTTAGACCTACGAGTTGGAAATGAAGCACATGTGGCTACTTGGCTATAGGGACTTATTTTTATGTTTGCCTACCGGGCTGTTATTGGAACTACTAACTGTATCATGTACCTTCTATTTCTAGAAATATTATTTCAGTATCTGTTTTGGATAATGGGGTATCTTTTGAGATATCTACATGTTTGTTGTCCTTTAGTTTGAATGGCATTTCTATGGAATTGCAGGTTATTAATAGATTATATGTTCTTGATTAAACAATAAAGATATTCTCAATTTGAAACCAAGAGACTAAACTAGCGATCAAAACCAACATTCTCTGCCGCCTATAGATTGTGTCATGTTAATAAGACCCGCATTACAACTCTCAAGGGATGGAGTTTGGACCCTTTTGCTTTCAGTCATTTTGGTATGTGAGTCATGCCTGTAAGCAAGAGACCAAGTCTCCTTTCACAGGACAAGTGAAAGGGCACTGAGCTGTTAGGCATCATCCATAGTGATGTATGCGGTCCATTACAGTTGACGCCAAGGTGGATATTTAACTTCATCCACATTATTGATGATTTTCAGTAGATAGGTTATGTCTACCTTATAGACAAAAATCTGAAGCCTTTGATAAATTCAAGGATTCAGGAATGAAGTCAATAATATGTGGGCAAAAAGTATAAAAGCTCTTCAGTCGGATCGATGAGGTGAATACTTAAGCTTAGGGTTTTTAGAGTACCTGAAGGAGATGTGGGATAGTATCACAACTCACCCCTCCTTATACACCCCAACAATGGTGGCAGAAAGGAGGAAAGGACCTTACTGACATGGTTAGTTCCATGATGAGTTTTAGTGATTTACCTCGCATCTTCTGGGGTTATCCTTAGAGACTGCGACTCATGTTTTGAACCGTGTGCCATCAAAGTCTGTAGATAAGACTCCATATGAGCTATGGGTGGCGAAAGCCCAACTTTTCTTATCTAAGGATTTGGGGTTGCGAAGCTTATGTTAAGAAATTGACTTCGAACAACCTGGGCCCAAAATCCGATAAATGTATATTTTGTGGGTATCCAAAAGAGCCCAAAGGATATTATTTCTACCACCCAGAGAGCGCAAATTTTTGTTGCTCGATCTATTGTCTTCCTAGAAAAGGAATATTCTAAGAAGTATAGTCAGAAAAGTATAACTCGATGAAGCTATAAACCACAAGATATACTAACGAAGGACGAGATGATTTTCCATAGGAAGTGGTTGAGTTATCATGAAGAGGTTACTCCACAATTTGGTGGATCAAAGTGAACCACCTCAAGTAGCACAGGAGCTATTTAGAACTGGAAGAGTATGCCATGAGCCTGAAGAGATACGGTTATCTTGTGACTTAACATGGTGACGTACTAGTCTACTAAGACATGAACCCAGAACCTACAAGACGCTATATCGGATCCAGATTCCGTTAAATGGCTTGAGCCATGAAATCTGGATGGACTTCATGTACCAAAAACCAAGTGTGGTCTCTGTGGAACCACCTGAAGGGGTAAAACCATAGGGTGTAAATGGGTCTTCAAAAAGAGACTAACATGGATGGCAACGTGCAACTTATAAAAGCACGGCTGGTTGCCAAATGTTTCAAACAAATTCATGGCATTGACTATGAAGAAACCTTTTCACTGGTTGCCATGATTAAATCCATCAGATGATGCTTGCAATTGCTGCTATCATGACTAGAGATTTGAAAATGGATGTCAACACTGCTTTCCTGAACGGAAACCTTGAGGAGGATATGTACATGACACAACCTGATGGTTTTTTTCTTGATAGTCAAGCCAATAAGGTATGCAAGTTGCAGAGATCCATTTATGGACTCAAGCAAGCTTTAAGGCCTGGAACATTCGTTTTGATGAAGCCGTAAAAGATTCGGTTTTATCAAGAACAATATGATCCTTGTGTTTACAAGAAAGTGAGTGGGACTAGTAGCATTCCTATGTGTGTATTTCGATGACATACTTCTGATAGGGAATGATAATCCCGACCTTGCAGTAGGTAAGACTTGGTTATCCAAGTACTTCTCCATGAGGACTTAGGGGAAGCAACCTACATCCTTGGTATATTATATCGTGACTATCGTGTATTCTTGCCTAAGTCAGAGTACATATATGACAAAGTACTGAAAAATTCATATGGAAGAATCCAAAAGGGATTTCTTCCGTGTCACATGGTGTTTATCTTTCTAAGGATTGTGTCCTAAAACACAAGTTAGAGAGATAGGATGAAGAGATCCATATGCATCAGTATTGGATCTATCATGTATCCATGCTATGTACTGGATTGATTCTCATGTGCTGAGCACTTGTAGTAGATATCAATCGGATCCAGTGTAATCACTGGATGGCTGTCAAGAAATTCTTAAGTACCTGAAGAGGACTAAGATATTTCTTCGTTTATGAAGGAAGATGAGCCACTGTAAAAGGAACAGTGATGCTAGTTTCCAAACGGACAAAGATGATTATATATCGCAATCAGGGTTTGTTTTTCTTATATAGGGTGCAGTGAGTTGGAAGAGCTCTAAGCAAAGCATTGTAGCTGACTCTACAATGAGGCTGAGTATATTGCATTGTTCAGATCGGCCAAGGAGGCAGTCTAGATCAAGAAGTTCTTTACTGAATTTGGTGTGGTTCCACGATTGTTGATCAAACAGATATTTATTGTGATAACAATGGAGCAATCGCTCAAGCCAGGGAACCAGGTCTCATCAGAAATCCAGACACATACTCAGACATCCATCTCATCGAGAGATAGTTGAGAGGAAGATTGGCAGATACGTAAAGTGCATACTGACGCAATCTCGCGATCCCACGACAAAGCCTCTGTCGCAGCAGAAGCATGAAAGACACTTGAATCATTTGGTATTAAATACATAAATATTGGTTCTCAGTGCACGGGAGATGTTAGAGTAGATGCCCTAGAGCTAATCAATTATTGTTGAACGACTCTTTGTATAAATGTTCTAATCATAAAGGCATTTTATTCTATATCGCATAAATCATTATTATTGCAATATGTATTGATATATGTCCTTAGAAGGGAGAACCATGACGAGGGTATCAAGTGTTTCAAATCTTGATAGGAGAACCCTATGAGCACATTGGTGTCATTCTAGAAACGTCTGTAGCCCCAGTATTATTCTGAAGTAAGGGCACGATAATACGTAGGCTATTATAGTTGTTGAACGATCCTATCGAAAGGCAGTGACTGATCTCACTTGTCAAGGTTGTTTATTGATAACCTATTGCAACACATGGTGCTTGCTGTAGGCGATTACCACCACAGCAAGTTCACTGACTGACCCCCAGAGGATTCCATATGGATGTAACCCAGTATCTATGGAACAAATCCTCTAACGAATGGTGGGTGCATGTCATCCTTAGACTTAGATCACGAGCACCTTGTGCACCGATTGGTGTATGTGACACTAGCCTAATGCAGTTCTTTTTAGAGCTGTCAATACGGTGGTGATTGCTGCATCAGGAGTGTATCAGACATGGTATTGACAGAGGATTCATCACTCCCGAGTACAGGAGAAGTTATCTCACGGCCAATTCATATATGCAATGACACTAAAACTATGGCCACAGTGGGATTGATTGTTGCTTAAGCCGAATATAGTACAGGTCATTCGTCCAGAAACTGAATACATATATCAAGAGTAATCGAGAGTTGACACTATTTCTATGCCTTTGTCTCGTTGAGATAACGTATATGAAAGGATTGAATTGCACGTAACCATTCGTTGACAGGTAGCTACTTTGCTGAATCCGAATCTATCGTCCATGATGCCTTGTTAGTGCCAATCTTGGTCTGTGTATTAGTGAGACGATTAATTGGTGTTAATCACGATACTATAACTTGCCGATATGATGAGGACCCTATGGGTCACAACATAGAAGACAATTTAGATCCAAGAAGAAGAAGGCGTTTTCATCTTTAAGGCGAAGGGTATTTTGGTATTTCACTGTGCAATTAATCGCTGAAATCGTAGCCTTTTTTAATTTGTTAGAAAAATTAATAAATGAAATTACGTTTAAATGTGTGGTTCGTACATATTTAAATATATATTATCATTATTGTTAAATGTTAATATATATATATATATATATAACATTTAACATATGATATTGAATAATGATGGAAAAATAAAATATTAAATTTGGGAGTGTTTGGTAACATGGGGCATTTGGGTTGGAGCCCAAGCCTATTCTGTATGGGATTAGGCAAATGATTAACTATAAAGAAAAGAATGTGTGTTAATATGTTTAAACTGATTTCTTCTTGAAATTAAAACACACAACCATACAAACAACTCCCGGACGCAGAAACATCTTTGGCCTAAAATCATCAATTGATTGCTTTTCTCTTATCTTGAACCAAAGAGGATCTAGCAATCCCTTTGGTTCTTTTTGAGATTGTCTTCGTGTGGACTACCATGTTGATTTTACCTTGGATCGGTACAAACATTCGTCGAAAAATTGTGGAGCCTCCAACTTGCGTTTGTTTTCTTTAAACTCAGATTTATTTTCCTGCAGATTTTATTTAATATGAATTGTAAAATTAACCCTTGATCTTGGCTCATGTATGATCCTTGAATTATTATTTTTGTTTCCGCTGCGTGTATGGGACCGTTTACTAACAGAATGTGTGATGTCCACTGGGGTGAACTTGTTTACAAATATCTCCGCCCTTAAAGCCTCTCTGAAGCTTCACTATAGGTTCGAGGGGCTCAGCACCTGCCATTACATCCCGAGCTACTCTGGCTTCAGCCCTGAACAAACTTATCTTTTTCTACTCTGGTGTATTCACTATCCCGGGTGTAAAATTTCAAGGGAATTAAATCTTACAGAATTTCTTTCACTGTACTAGATCCTTGCTTCAAATTGAAAACTCTTGGATTTTCTCATGACCCCGTACAATTGTTCTTATTTAGCCTCAAATAATCTTTTGAACTCTCCCCAGGTCATAACCTGCTATCTCAGGAGTTTTTGGCAACATGGGGCGTTTGGGTTGGAGCTAAAGCCTATTCCGTATGGGATTAGGGCAAATTGATTAACTATAAAAAGAAAAGTGTGTGTGTTAATTGATTTCTTCTTGAAATTAAAACGCACATCAGCCACTCCAAAACACTCCCACGGAAGAAACATCTTTGGCCTAAAATCAATTCAATTGATTTGCTTTCTTCTTAATCTTGAAGCCAAAGAGGATCTAGCAAATCCCTCTTTAGTTCTTTTTGAGATTGTCTTCGTGTGGACTACGCAGGTTCGATCGTACACTTGGATCGGTAGCAAAACATTCGTCGACAAATTTGGAGGAGCCTCCAACGTGCGTTTGTTTTCTTTAAACTCAAATTTATTTTTCCTACAGATTTTATCCAATATGAATTGTAAAATTATACCCTTGATCTTGGCTCATGTAAACGATCCCTGAATTATTATTTTTGTTTCCGCTACGTGTATAGGACTATTAACAGTGGTATCCGAGCCTAGGGTACTGAATTACTCAATTTTTATTTGGATGGTTGATAACATGTATTCGATAATATAATGTTGCCTTATAAAATCTGCCATAAATCATGTTTTTGAGAAATTGATTAATCAATTAATCTGATTTGTTGATGAGCTTCACGTTTGCTTTAATGCATGATGGATTTTTGGTTGAAATCAGTGTGTTTGATTGATTGAAAATCTGTTTGAGTGTGTATGGTTACTGTATGAACAGATCTGGAGCTACATATCTGTGTACGCTTGCCGCGGCGATATAACCTATCCCCACAGCAAGCATTGTCCAAACTGGCGTTGGTGACAAAACCAGCGCTCGCCACGGCGATATAAATCATCGCCATGGCGATCGTCCTCTAGACGAGCGCTGTACGAAAACAGTGCACGCTGCGGCGATCGTCTTTCGGACGTGCGTTGTACCAAATCACCAAGGCGAACGTATGTAGAGCGTGGATGTCAGCATTACTAACGCACACCACGGCAATCTAACTCATCGCTGCAGTGAGCGCACTTCCGAGGGTGCAAGGGCAAAAATGCAAAGTTTCAAAACTTTTGGACCAAACGAAATTTACAAATTGTCAGGGGTAAATTGTAATTAACCCACTAATTTCAAAAATTGATTGTTTTTTAAATGTATGCTTTGTACTTGTTTGTATATTGCATGGTGCCCAGTACATGAGCCTTAGACNAGCTTCTAAATTCAGGTTATTCCGAGTTTTCAAGCTCAAGTTACACAATTTACGCTCAAAACTGTAATTTATGCTAAAAATCATCATTTAGGCCTACAAAGACAAATTAATAGAATTAGGTAGCAATTATGGCCCAAATTGTATGAAAAGTATCCCAAATCCTATCAAAATTCAATGCAAAATCATAGTATAAAATACGCTTATCAGGGTGTAGAGAATTGGAGGGGTTGTGTGACTAAACCCTTCATATCTCATATTAATATGCATTCTTTCCCATTTTGCCCTTACACTTTTTGAAAATTCCATCTTTGCCCTTTAGTTCATTGCAAATACACCCCCATCTCTAATGCATTCTCTATAAAATTTCCTTTCTTTTCACTCCTCACTTTTACTACTAATTAGGGGTAGAATGGTTACTTTGCTCCTAAGGAAATTTTCTCTAGAAACTTCTCAAGAATTTCAACCAACTTTTAGCCCCGGAGAAGATTTTTCTTCGCCTTGGTGAAAAATTTCAGAGCATACATCGATGCGGTGAGCTTTCTTCTTCACTGCGGTGAAGTCTGCAAACCCCAACTTCATCAATCCTTCACCAAAACTTAGGACAAACAAGCAATATTAAAAGCATACAAGCCTAACTAAGGGTAAACAAACAACACTAAGGGCCAATAAGCATATATAAGTTACGTACCTCAAAGTGGGCATTATATATATATACCAGATCAGTTTATGCATACCTCAACTAATTCTCAAGGTCTACTGAACACATATTAGTAACTGGGGTGTTCGGGTCAGCTTGTACATATTTCAACTAATCCCCAAGGTCCATGAACACTCTATAAGCCCAAAAGACTAAGTAATTTACAATATTATTATTGTAAGTGACCCAAAGGTTTGAACCCAGGAATTCAAAGAAGGGACCAAAACTCCTTGATTGCCATGCCAATCCCTTGGGGTTATGTTATTTTCACATTCTTAGCACATTTGTTCGGTTTTAAATTTCACTAACTTATTGAGCCAAAACCAAATAAAGAAGGCATTGTTTACTTTGGGTGAATGGTCAAGAGAATGTGAATATGATTCCCAATCGTTTTTTTTTTTTCATAATATTAGCATAAGGAATGAAAATTCCATTCCTTAGAAATGGGTGGAGTGGCATTCCCAAATCCATTACTGGTAATGGTGTGAAAATATCCACTTTATCCCTATTCAAATTCTTATTTCTCATTTTACTCCTAAGAAAATTAATTTAAAATTTATCTGTTTTATAGTTATGTGATGGTGGAGTAGAGATTTAACGAGTGAAATAGTTATGTGATGTTAAAGAAAAGGACGGCTAGCTGTTCTATTAGTTATGGGAGGTGAAGGTTGAAGGCGTTCAAAACGGGTTGTCTCAATTAGCACGCAATTGCGAGTTTCATTTCAGATTTACAAAGTGGTCTAAATCACCCATTAGGTTTACGTATAATACATTTAGAGAATTCTGAAAGTGACAAATCAACCCAATTCTTCACCAAAAAGACTAAAATACTCTTATCATAGGTTTTTTTTATTTAAACTTGATGTATAACCATTTTTTTTAAATTAAATTTTCATATGTTTAATTTGATTTATGTGTTTGAATATGAGATTTAGAGCCTATTTGACTGAGCTTATAAAAATTAACTTATAAGTAGCTAGTATTTATAAGGTAATCTGTGCCTATAAGCATTTGAAATTTAAACAATTATATGTTTGATTAAAGTACTTATAAGTGACTGATAAATAGTTGATGCGTTTAGTAAAATATAGTTTATAAGTACATTTTATTATTAAAATAATTAAAAAGGATACTACATTATTTTATCAAATAATAAATAAGGTTATATAATGGAATTTTAAAATTAAATAGGGATAATGTGGTAATATATTTTGTTAAAGTAGCTTACAAGCCCCTCCCTTTCCTCCCCCCCCAAAAAAAAAAGATGGAATTTTAAAATTAAATAGGGATAATGTGGTAATATATTTTGTTAAAGTAGCTTACAAGCCCCTCCCTTTCCTCCCCCCCCAAAAAAAAAAGATGGAATTTTAAAATTAAATAGGGATAATGTGGTAATATATTTTGTTAAAGTAGCTTACAAGCCCCTCCCTTTCCTCCCCCCCCAAAAAAAAAAGATGGAATTTTAAAATTAAATAGGGATAATGTGGTAATATATTTTGTTAAAGTAGCTTACAAGCCCCTCCCTTTCCTCCCCCCCCAAAAAAAAAAGATGGAATTTTAAAATTAAATAGGGATAATGTGGTAATATATTTTGTTAAAGTAGCTTACAAGCCCCTCCCTTTCCTCCCCCCCCAAAAAAAAAANGTCCTTTGGGCTTGCAGGGTGTTTAATTGTTCTCAGAGATTAGTTGATGTTAGAGATAACAAAGATGATCATTCAAATATTCAAGAAAACTCAAAGCCAAGTCAATGAGTTGCATTTCCGTTAAACCAGTGAGCTGCATTTCATCTATCTTATATTTGAATGTTTGTAATATATGTTTATCTCTTGTAACAACCTTAGATTTGAATGTTTGTAATCTATGTTTATCTCTTGTAACAACCTTAGATTTTCTGAGGTTTTGATCTCATCTGAATGTAATTACTCTTGTATAAATATACGCATATACTCTGTATCTGGTAAGTTTTTCCAAAACAGTTTTGGTTTCTTTCATGGTATCAGACTTTTCTATAGCTAACGCTATAATCAATCCTATGGTTGCTAATCCTTCATCCTCTTCCGCTGCATTTCATCTTCCAGCTCAAGTTATCTCCATCAAACTTGATGGACCTAACTTCCTTGCCTGGCGTGCTTAATTGGTTCCTCTATTTCGGAGCTATGGTCTCATGGGAATCGTTGATGGTTCTGAATCGTGTCCTCCTCAATTTTCCAATGATGAACAAAGGGCCGAAGGTATTCTTAACTCTATTTATGTGGTTTGGCAGTATAAGGACCAAACAGTACTTGGCTGGATTGTTTCTTCCTTGTCTCTGGCGGTGGTTTCCATTATTTATGGCCTTGAGACTTCTCAACTTGCTTGGCAAGCCCTTGGCACACGTTTTGTGGTGCCCTCAACCTCTCGTATTTCTCTTACCAAGAGAAAGTTACAATCTTTACAGCAAGGCTCTATGTCTTGCCAAAGTTTCTTGGATGAAGTTAAGTCTCTTGCTGATGAATTAGATGTTATTGGGAAACCCATTGATGATTCAGATTTAATTTTCTCAGTTCTTAATGGCCTCAACTCTTCCTTTCATTCTTTTGTCACAACATATATGCTCCTTGCTAAGGAGAAATCTATGCCATTTTCAGATTTTCATGCAGAGTTGCTGAATTATGATCTAATGCAAAAATTTCATAATCAATCTATTCAACCTGAAGCAGACTCATTTGCTCTCTACTCCCACAAACCTGGGTCTAAGCCAGGATCTCGTAACAACAACAACAAGAAGAAGTCTCGCTTCACAGGAGCATCTAAAGGTTTAGGGACCACCTCTTCGCCATTTCGGCAGCCCCTACCTCACTTGTCATCCCCTTCTTTAGCTCCACCTACTCCTTCTGTGTGTCGCTCTCGTTCTCCATGTCAAATCTGCAAACGAGAGGGACATCAGGCAGTGGATTGCTTTAATCACATGAATTATTCTTTTCAGGGACGTCATCCTCCAACCGAATTAGCTGCTATGGTTGCTGAGGCCAATACCACCTACCTTAATTAGCATCAATGGTACGCTGATAGTGGTGCGAATATTCATGTTACTTTTGATGCAGCTAATTTGGCAACTTCTCAACCTTATGAAGGCACTGATACCGTAGGCGTAGGTAATAGGGCGGGTTTGATAATCTCACGTACTAGCAATGCCACTATTAAAACTTCTTCCTCTACTCTTGCCTTAAACGACGTTGTTTATTGCCCTCAAGCCTCTGCCCATCTTCTTTCCATTAATAAAATTTGTAAGGATAATAATGTGTTATTTGAACTTACTGGTTCCAATTTTTTTTGTGAAGGACCTGAAGACAGGGGACACGCTCATGAAAGGGCCCAGTGATAGAGGATTGTACACGATCAACCAACAACAACTGTCATCATCTAAACTTCATGCTTTCTTCAAGCTGTCATCATCTAGATTTCATGCTTTGTCCATGATTGTTGGGGTCAAGGCCTCTACAGCTACTTGGCATTGTTGTTTGGGACATCCTTCATCATCTACTTTGCATAATGTTCTTCATAATTATTCTCTACCTGTTAGTGATTCATTCAATAAAAAGTCTATTTGTGTGTCATGTCAACTAGGTAAGTCTAAGTAGTTGCCATTTTTTGATTCCTCATGAGAGTCAACTACTCCTCTAGAGTTAATTCATTCCGATGTCTAGTCCATTTCCACTCCATCTTTGAGTGGTTGTCTCTACTATGTTATTTTTTATTGATGACTTTACTCGCTTTTGTTGGCTATATCCCATTTCTCATAAATCTGATGTTTATGCTACATTTGTCAAATTCAAAATTTTAGTAGAAAAGCAATTTAGTTATCCCATTAAGCAATTACAAAGTGACAATGGTGGCAAATACCATTCCACCATTTTTAAACAATTTCTAAGTAATAATGGGGTCTTTCATCGCATCTCTTGGCTACATACCTCTCAACAAAACGGTCTTACCAAGAGGAAACATCGTCATATAGTTGAAATGGGACTCACTCTCCTTGCGCAATCTGGCTTACCCAAGAAATTTTGGGTCGATGCTTTCTTAACTTCCATTTTTATCATTAATTGGTTGCCCACTAAAGTTCTCAATTTTTCTTCACCCTTTGAATGTCTATTTCATCTTCCTCCAGATTTTAGCTATTTTCTTTCCTTTGGGTGTCAATGTTTTCCATGTCTTCGACCTTAGATGCCTAATAAACTCTCTTACCATAGCACGCCATGCATTTTCATTGGTTATTGTTCTAATCAGAAGGGATTTTGGTGCTATGATCCTTCCTCCCGATGTGTGTATATTTCCAAAAATGTGATCTTTGATGAGGCAGTGTTCCCTGCTCGTGTACAATCTCCTATCATGGACTCTGGCAGCAGCGTTCCCTCAACAGGTAATTCTCCACCCTTACTTCATGTTCCACCTTCACACATATTTCCCTCATCTCCTCCTTCCACTTCAATTTCACCACCCCACACTACTCCTATAATTCCTACTGACCATGACTTCTTCATTCCACCAGACATTGCCTTTCCTATTTCCTCTTCTTCAAGCAGCATCTTTGAGCCCACTACTACTCCTACCAGTTTAGCCCTTTCCTTTCATGTTGTCAATAGATCACAAACTGATCATCTTAAGCCCCGCACATACCCTGATTTTCATCTCTATTTCTCAACACGTCACCCCCTTCGAGTTTTGCATGCAAGTGTGATTATTTCCAAGCCCCGTTCCCATGCTCAAGCTACTACTATACCTGAATGGCATTCAGCTATGGAGTCTGAATTCCAAGCTTTGTTGAAGAATCAAGCCCGGACTTTATGTTCTCATCCACCTGGAAAAATGTTGTTCTGAGTAAGTGGGTTTTTAAATCCAAACGCAGACCAGATGGAAGTATTGAAAGACTCAAGCACGACTAGTTGCAGTTGGTTATCTCCAGCATAGTGGTATTGATTTCTTTGACACATTCAGCCCAATTATTAAACCTTCCACAATTCGCATGGTACTCTCCCTTGCTGTCTCATTTAATTGGGACATTCGACAACTAGATGTGTTTAACGCTTTCCTTCATGGAATTTTGGATGAGGAAGTTTATATGGTTCAACCTAAAGGTTTTGAAGATCCTACCAATCCATAGTTTGTGTGTAAGTTGCATAAATCTATTTATGGATTAAAACAAGCTCCTCGGGCTTGGTTTAATCGCTTATCCTCTGCCCTTTTATCTCTTAGATTTGTAAGCTCTCAGGTTGATCCCTCTCTGTTCACTTATCACCGTGACTCTACACATGCCTTGCTGCTAGTTTACGTGGATGACATTCTGGTGACATCTAATGTTCGGTCATTTATTGATGAGCTGATCTCTAATCTTCAACTGGACTTTACTATAAAGGACCTTGGGTAGTTATCATACTTAGCTTCTTGGGTATTAAAGCTACTCGTGATTCTTTCGATTAACATCTTCGGCAGGCAAAATATATTATTGATCTCTTAGACTGTGTCAATCTCATTGGCATACATCCTTATTGTGCCCCATGTGTTTCGGGTATTAAGCTATCTAAATTTGATGGAGACCCCCTGCTTGATCCTTCAGAATATCGTCACACAGTCGGTGCCTTACAATATGTAACTCTCACTTGCCCAGATATCGCCTACTCCGTGAATCAACTTTGCCAACATATGTAAGCACCAACTACAGCTCATTGGACTGCAGCCAAATGTGTTCTACGTTATCTGAAAAATACTCTAGACTTTGGCCTCTTTTATAGATCTGGTTCTTTCTCCATTAACGCATTGTGACTCGGATTGGGCCAGTGATCCCGATGATAGACGTTCAACTTGTGGCTATGGCATTTTTGTTGGTCCCAATCTTATCCCGTGGTCGGTGAAGAAACAACCAGTGGTCTTTAAATCAAGCACTGAGACCGAATATAGATGTCTGACTCTAGTTACAACTAAAGTGTATTGGCTGCGTATGCTGTTATGTGAACTGCAAATTTCTCTTGATTCACCTCCTGTTATCTGGTGCGATAACATTAGTGCCCTTGCACTTGCCTCCAATCCTATTTTTCATGCACGTTCTAAGCATATCAAGGTGGACTACCATTTTGTGTGTGAGAAAGTTGCACACCAAGACATCATTTTGGAGCATATTTCGACTTCTATTCAAACTGCAAATATTTTCACCGAAGGGCATACAGCTAATAGATTTTGTTTCCTTCGTGACAAACTGGCTATCTACGATCTTCCTGCCAATTTGCGAGCGAATGTTAGTGATAATGATGATGATCATTCAAATATTCAAGAAAACTCAAAGCAAAGTCAGTGAGTTGCGTTTCCGTTAAACCAGTGAGCTGCATTTCATCTATCTTATATTTAAATGTTTGTAACATATGTTCATGTCTTGTAACAACCTTAGATTTGAATGTTTGTAATCTATGTTTATCTATTGTAACAACCTTAGATTTTCTGAGGTTTTGATCTCATCTGAATGTAATTACTCTGGTATAAATATACGCATATACTCTGTATCTGGTAAGTTTTTCCAAAACAGTTTTGGTTTCTTTCAGTTGAGGTACACCTAACCCAGACACCCCATTACCATATATATATGTTGTAAGAAAATAGTAACCTTAAAAAATTGTCTTGTAAACCTAATGACAAAATAATTGAGTTAGAGCAAAGGAGTGCATGTGATAAAACTTTAAACTTTGAGGGCTCATATAATAAAAATTGTTGAAAGTTATTATGTTAATGTGATTCCAAAATCTTAAGGATAGTCTGATATTTTCCCCATTTTTTTTTATTGATTTGCTAAGCAAATTAAGCAGCTTATATCATGTTACATGTCATTGTCTATGCACAATATTGCTGACTTTTTCAATAGCTCTTCACACATTGCTCTCCTCGTGGCTATCTATTTTCCACATGCACAAACATTTACTCCTTATTAAATACCCATCACCCCACTCACTGCAAAGCAAATCATTTAGAACTTGAAATCTACTTCCTGCTATGCCTCAAACCTTTACTCAATGGCTGAGCTTGGTGGGGGCAGTATGGCTTCAATCCATAAACGGAACAAACACAAATTTCCCTGCTTACTCATCCCAACTCAAAACTCTTCTCTCCATATCCCAACTCCAACTCAACAATCTTGCCTTCGCCTCAGACGCCGGCAAGCTTTTCGGTTGGATTTCCGGCATTGCAGCTGTTTATATGCCACTGTGGCTCGTTCTTATGTTTGGTGCCACTCTTGGTTTGACTGGTTACGGTTTGCAATATCTCTTCATCACAAACCAAATCTCCTCTCTTTCATATGGCTATATCTTTTTACTCACTGTTGTGGCAGGAAATAGCATTTGCTGGATCAATACTGTTTGTTATGTTGTAATCATTAGAAACTTCCCATCAAATCGTCAAGTAGCCGTAGGAATAACAACTAGTTACTTAGGATTAAGTGCAAAAATCTACACAGATATTGTCGACGCCCTATACTTTCCCAGTAAAAGAGCTAAAGCTTATCTTCTTCTCAATTCCATCCTTCCTTTATTCGTTTGTGTCATAGCCGCGCCTCTACTTAGAGATGTTAAAGTTGGAAAATGTAGAAGAATGAGAGGTCGGTTCATTGTTATGTTTGTGATAACAATGGTCACGGGAACTTATGCCATTATTGGTAGCTTTAATTGGGTGTCAAAAATATTGTCGCCGCTTAAGAATATGATTGGTATGATAGTATGTCTATTAGTCCCATTAGTGATTCCATTTGGAGAAAAGATTGGAGATGTTTTAGCGATAAATTGGTGGTTAAATGGAGAGCCAAAGGTGTATAATTCAACAGTAGAAGAGAATATGAGTGTGGAGAGAGTGGAGAATGGAGTAAAGGAAGATGAAGAAGATGTAAGTGAGATTGAAGATCATGAGATTGGTGTAATGGAGGAAATTGGGGTGAAGTTGATGGTGAAGAGAGTGGAATTTTGGTTGTATTTTTTTGTATATTTATTTGGTGCAACTCTTGGTCTTGTGTTTCTGAACAACTTGGGACAAATAGCCGAGTCTCGTGGGTTCACTGGAACTTCTTCTCTCGTTTCTTTGTCTTCTTCATTCGGTTTCTTTGGGCGTCTTTTGCCATCTCTTTTCGACTACTTTTTCTCAAGGTATGTCTTTGCTCTTTACTCTTCATTTAGCATCATACAGTTACTAAAATGAACAAAAAAGATTACAACCTCCCATATCTCACCTTATCTTTAGGCAGGAGGTGATAATTTTTAGATTATAAATACAAAGTAGGAAAATGGACAGGTTTGCCTTACAAAAATCAAAATAGAATATATAGACATAGGTGAAATGAGCCCTACTCTGCCTTTCCAATGGCGCTGTTATTGGTGTTTGGTGGTGCATTTACTCGTTTTATTTTTGGTTAATCAGATGGTTGCATCTACTTCTGATAGGCGTTTAATGAAATATTATATATATTCTGAGCAAATGTCATTAAAGTTGTGTGACTAATTGCATCTTTCATAAAATAAAAAATTAGAGACCAATCGCTTTATTTTGGTTCATATATTAAAAACTCCAAAACATTGGTACCTGAGAATTTTTCTCTATATATGTACACACATAATACCAGTGTCAGAGGTTGGTCAATATTCAAGGACTAGCCAATAGCCATTTCTATTGCGTACACTTGTTACTAGTTTGCTAGACATTCAAGTAATAGCAATTGATATGTGGGTTTTTGTCTGTTTGTTTCAGGAGCAAGAACATGATTTCAAGCACAGGTGCGATAGTTGCATTAATGGCTCCGATGGCAGGAGCTTTCATTTTACTTCTGAACACAACTAACCTTGCTCTGTATGTGAGCACTGCCATTATAGGGATCTGTACAGGAGCAATTACTTCCTTATCGGTAGCCACAACCACCGAGCTGTTTGGTTCTAAGAATTTCAGTGTCAACCATAACATTGTCGTTTCAAATATTCCAATTGGCTCCTTTCTTTACGGCTACTTAGCCGCCCTTATATATCATAAGGGAAGCAATGAACATGGCCAATGCATTGGAATGGATTGCTACAGATATACTTTCATTTTCTGGGGTTCTCTGTGTTTCTGTGGGACTTTCCTAGCTTTCATACTGTATATCCGTACAAGAAAATTCTACTCACTTTAGAAGGCAATGACAAATTCTAATAAATTTCTTTGATAGGGACGTATAGTTATTAATTTTATGAAATGATAGGTATTTAATATTTTCCGATTTATCGTTTTTATGTGTAGACACTTGTATGAATATAATTCATTAGTTTCATATATAGAGTTACAGTAAATCTATCTCTCATCGTTTAAATGATCAGTTCATTGCAAATGAATTATCTATTAAGATTTATATATTTATGTTTTAATCTCCAACTTTTCTTTTTAACAGTATAATTGATGGGTTGTTTTGTTTTTTTTTTCAAAATAAGCATTTATACATTATAACCTCAATAAACTTAATTCCTTACAAAAATGGGAAATTTTTATTGCCACACGATATATATACGTGTGGATACGTATGATTTAACATGGTTGCGTAAAATATAAGGCAAAAGCAATTTGAATATTGAAATAGCGATATTAGCCTGCCCAATTACTTTAGTTGAGATATTGGAATTGAAATTAATGCCACACCGCTGCCTTTCCATAAACATTTAATTGTATGCCGAAAAATAGCAGGATCTGGGCGGCCTTAAATTATTCTAAAATATTAGTTCTTTTCTAGTTATTTGTCTATGTATAAAGTATAAACTACTGCCCTTTTTTTGGAGACAAGCATTTAGCCTAGAAATATAGGTCACTATTTTGTTGTCATACGTTAAAATATCAAGGAAGTAATTTTTTTTACCCTTCCGAATTGCATCCCCAAAAAAAAAAAATAATAATAATAATAATAAAATAAAATAAAAAATAAAAAAAGACAAAGGGTGATAGGGTGAACATGCCATTATTTAACATCCTACAATACAAGATCAATATAAATTGATGGTGAAAAGAATGTGAAATTAGTAAGAGAAAATAATGTAAATTGATTGTTGTTTTGGTGAAGGGGGATTAATTTGGAAACGTCACGCATTAAGATAATACCATTTACAGGACTGCTTATCCACAAAGTAACTTTCCTTTTGGCCTTCACAATGTAATCTACTAACATGTTAAAAGCATAACAAAAAGGATGGAATCCTAAAAGGATCTGGTCTCCACTTGGTTTAAGAAACGTCCTTGTTAACCCCAAAGCTAGTCTTGTTCATCTCATTTTATCGTTTGACCACTAAAATTTTAGTTTTAAGATTAAATATGTAAGGTAAATTATCAATATTATTCTATCATAGTTAATTTTATCATTTGGATCCCAAAAATAGAGAGAATATTAGATAATATCATGCCAGTGATCGGGTGGGTGGGTTATTTTTGTTAATTTGTAAACTTTTATTATGAAAATGTTTAGTTAAAATAAAAAAATATAAAGATTAAAAAAAATTTAAATATTTTAAAGAAAATGACAATAATGCAACAAACACATTTTTAAAATCATATTTCATCTTATTCAGAATAAAATTTTAGATATGTTGTTTAAAAAAGTGTACCAAAAATAACCTAAGTTATCGTGGCTTTACCGCCAAACTCTAACACAAATAATTAAATGCCTAACTGAGCCCTTACAACTACAGTTTTAGAAAGTTATACATGTTGCATATAAAATAATTTAATTTGAAGCTACGCATATAAGTTCCAAACGTAAAATCATACGTATAAATCGATTTGATGTAGTGGTTATCACTAATCCTTACAATTCAAAGATTTGATTGACAGATTCACAGTTTAAAAAGCATAATTACACTTTCTTTATGACATTAAATTAATTAATTTGCACCGATCACACAGGTGCACTTGGACATTTCATTATCATATTATTTATCGTAGTGTCAAATCAACTCATTAACACCTAGCTGCGTAATTTTTTTTTCTTCTTTATATGATTAATGGCATGAAATTAAGATTTTATATATAATCCAACAGGCAACTAAATTAACAATTTACATTAATTATTTTTAAATAATTCACTTAATGATTATTAAGAGTTAGATAACGTTATATGTCTTTTACAAAATTGTTTAATCTTAAGCACACCAAAAGTTTCCAGAACTATTTAAAACCTCTCTATAATATTGAAAACCTTTGTAAGACAGGGAGATTTTAATAATTTAAAGAGTATTTAATACATATAGACAGTTTTATGATTTTCAAATAGTTTGGGTATTTTTTAGATTAAATAATTTATACAGGTACATGAAATGAACACTAATAATTAATTTTGAAATTTAACTATTTAATGTCCTTAATATTATGTTTAAAAAATCGTGTTATATTATAGTAAACAAAAATCTAGATTTTAATTTCAATCCCCAGTTAAAGAAAAAAATAAAATAAATAAAGATTATGAAATCCCACTAAAATAAGAATTAAGAAGAGACGAGAGCCGGCCCTGCCTTTAATTAAAGACTGTCTTCAAGTAAAGATGGCAGATCTAGAGTTTTGGGTACGATAAATTATAGACCACAATAAATATTGAAAGCTACGTTTCTATATATAAATTAAGCTGGAGTTTAAGACGTCTGGTGATGCAAAGGGTGATGGTTGAATTATCTCATGCTGACATCTAGGTGGAGAATAGAGAAACCTCTTATTTCTTAACCAAAAAAGAATTGGGCAGGTTTCCAAATTGTAAGAGAATAAATATTAGTAAGAATTTGATCTCTTGACTAAATACTTTCTAAAGCTTATCCGTCTAAACAAAACAATAGTAGTAATATCCATTTATATGGGTAACTTCAATCAAGTATTTATTTTTCATGTATTTTTTCTCGTTTCAAAGTCACCATTATTTGTTCTTTTACCATTATATGTATGTGTGAACAATAGTGTGTGTGTATGTGTGAAAAATAACATTTGTGTTTCTCGTTTCAAAGTTGTATAGGCCAAAAATCATGTTGGGTTTGGCGAGATCCAACAAAATAAACATACCATGGCCCAGTGCCTTGACCCAATCCCAATTGAGCCCACGCTTGATTCCATTTTATGAAATACTCACTCAATGAGTTAAGTTATCCTACAAGTAAAGCTAAATTGGGCTCTGACCCATCAGTACACAAAATTCCATAATAGGAATCAGAATCCTATTCTATTTCCGATTCTGTCAAGATCTCGAATCTTACCCAAAATGTTAAGTCTAATTTGAGAAATGCAAGAGATCATAGTTCCTTCCTAATTGGAATGCCTCCACCAACTAGTATTCAAAGTTTTTACTAGGATTCCAACCTCTTGGTTTCACTATATAAACAAAGGCAAACCCTCTCCCTCAGCCTTGTTGACTTGAGCGTCGGAGCGTCTAAGGTAGACACCACACTGGTATTTATCTGGCCTTCATGTTCTCTTTTCTTCTTCGTGCAAGCCCATTACGTTGTTAGTGGCTCTACCCTTACAGGATACATCCCTTCCAAATCAATAGTATATTTTACCATCTAAAGTTTGGTGCCCACTGTGGGACCCTGACAACTATTCGACTTAAATGACCTCTATTTCTAATCTTTTCTCCCTTCCAAATCAATTGCTCTTACAATCTCGTTGACATGAGCATTAGAGTGTCTAAGGCAAACACCACAACGGTATTTATCTAGCCTTCACGTTCTCTTCTCCTCTTCGTGCAAGCCCATTACGTTGTTAGTGGCTCGACTCTTACAGAATACATCCCTTCCAAATCAATAGTAGATTTTACCATCTAAAGTTTGGTGCCCACTGTGGGACCTTGACAACTAGTCGACTTAAACAACCTCTATTTCTGATCTTTTCTCCCAATTTGGCCATCATGACTGGAAACACCGAAACCTTCGCTCTTGGTATTGCAGCTCAGATTGCGGCCCTCATCACACTAGTGTAAGAGAGCAACGATAAGTACTAGGTTTTGGAAGCTTAAAACGTAGCCATCCGCATAAAGAATCATGCCCTTTAAGACATGGTAAGCCAATTCTATTCGTTAGATTGGAATTTGAGAAAGCAGCACACCTTCTCTTTTCTGCTCCCCGTTCACCCTAAGCAATTGTTCTCCACCCCAGATCATGGTACCTTGACAAATCAAATCCACCTTCACTTGCCTCCAACTGCAACCTTACCCCAAGTTAAGCCGACCCCACGAATGACAACCCAACCCAACAACTGAACACTCCCTTCACCCTATTGCAAACACATTCCATGCACTTAATAGCAGAAGCCACCCACCAAACAATCCGGCTCAACTCTTTCATAAATATCAACCCCTAAACAATCTATACACTCTCATAGCAACACCCCTCGAGTAATCCTTGGCTAAATTATTTTCGAGATAGAGACCATGATCCATCACATTGCTGGTATGCCAACACCTCTCAAGAAAATCCAACCCCAAAGCTACACCGACTCACCCTTCATGGATGCCATAGCCCTGATAGAGATGTCTCACAAGTTTACCTTCCTCAATATGAAACTCTATGATGGGACCACCGATCCTGATGACCACATAACATCTTACAAATAAAGGATGTTCACCACCGCCATCCCGTGCGATCTCTGCGAAGCATGCGTGTGCAAGAGCTTTAGTTGTAGCCTCATGGGATCAACCCTCCATGGTATACCAACTTACCCAACAACTCTATTGACTCATTTGCTTAACTCACAAATAACTTTGTTGAGCAGTTCGCCAGCAGCAAGAGGCTTCAGAAGCTCTCTGGTGACCACTATAGAGTACGTCAACACCACGAAGAAACATTCGGGACTAAGTGGGTCACTTCAACAAAGAAAAAATCTCCATTTCATATTGCAATTAAGAGATAGCCATTAATGCCTTTAGAAAGAGGCTCCTCCTCGATAGTGAGTTATTTAAAGAGCTTACCAAGTTTAACTACTCCACCATGGAAGATGTGTTGGCTTGAGCTCTAGTAGAAATAAGGTAGGAAGAAGATGAAGTGAACCATATCAAACACTCTGCCTATGACGATCACCATTCCAAAAGAACCAAACGGCACCAAGATAACCGCCCTACTAAGCTGTACCACCAACCAACAAGAACCCTTAACCGAGACAACCAATGCCCAATGGACTGCCATTCAGCTCGGTAGCACAAAAGGACACAAGTCTTGCCCTATCGATACAAGATGTCTGACTACAACCAAAACATCAAACCTACAAAAGTTGTGGCTGTAATAATAGAGATGGGGAAAGTTGTCAGATGGCCCATGAATTTACCACACGTCGGGGCCAAGCGAGATACCACTAAGTAGTGTGAATACCATGGGGACCATGACCATGTCACTGCCGATTGTATCGCCCTCCATCTTGAGATAGTAAAGCTACTGAAGAAAGGCCATCTCCACGACTTCCTAACGGACAAAGGGAAAAACACCTTGGAAAACAAGGATCACTAGATTACACCTCTAATAAAAGCACTGCCTGCAAATGGGTTGTGCAATGTGATCTCAGGCGGATCAGAAGTAAGCGGTGTAAGCTACTCCTTGGCCAAGTGTCATGCCAAAGCCGTAGCTAACCTAAAGGTCCAATCCTCTGGGCCACACTTATAGAAGGCAACCGATCTAACCATTGAGTTCATTGACAATGAAATGGTGATGCTCCTAAACCCCCACCATGATGCTTTAGTTATCACCCTTCATATAGCAAACTTCCTTGTCAAGAGGATCCTCGTAGACCCCAGCTCATCCGCGAACATCCTGTTCCTCGAGGCACTCAAAGTCATAGGAATAGATGAGTCAAACATCATTCGCCGGTCTACTCAACTCGTTGGTTTCAGTTTGGAACAAAATACATAATAGGGGAGATATATAGCTTTACCAGTCTATGCTAAGGCGATCAACCTCCAAACCACCTTCACGATACTAGATGCCCCCTTCCCTTACAGTGTGATCCTTAGCTGACCTTGGAGTCATAGCATGCGGTCCATCCCCTCCACTTTCTGCTAGACCATTCGGTTCCCTACTAGGGAATAAATGAAATCTACGAGACCAGAAGGCTTTTAAGGATTTTTATCAGATTGCCTTCAAGACCAAGCGAGGGATTATGTAGCAACTATAGTCCCACTTGGCTGGAGAGGTCAAGCCAGACCAACTAGCTATGGAGGAGCTGGATGAAGTCCAGATACACCCTGATCACCCAGATCAAAAAACCCAAGAAGGTGTCTAACTTAGACTTGACATCTGAGAAAAGCTCATAGACTTCCTCAAGGGGAACATGACTATTTTTCTTGGTCTCACTCTGATATGACAGGGATCAGCCTTGAAGCAATAGCGCATGAACTAAACACCGACCTAGACTATCCACTGTGAAATGAAAGAGAAGAAAGTTTATTCCAAAGAGAAACAATGTGATTAATGAGGAGGTGGAGAAGCTGCTAAGCACCAACTTAGTTTGGGAGGTCTATGTTAGGAAACGACCCGGTTGCGCAGCGGAAAACAAAAATTTTACAACTACGGATCGTTCCTTAGAACCCAAAATCAGGGCATAGATTTTACAGTTTATGCATAATATGAATCTGCAGAAAAATAAATCCAAAGGTTTAGATTCATACCCGTTCGGAGGGCCCACCAATGTTTCTCTCGAATGTGTTTGCTACCGATCCAAGTGTAGGATCGAACCAAGAAGTCCACACGAAGACAACCACCGAGAACCAAGGAGGGATTTGCTAGATCCTCCTTGGCCTTAAGATATCAAGAAGAACAAAAGAAAAAGTTTGATTTTTCAATCAAACAGTGAAAGTGGCGTGGGAGAGTGTATGGCTGGAGGTTTTCTTTTCATATTAAAAGAATCAATCATCAAAATAACACACACCACTATTCTTTTTATAGGCAAACCAAGTTGCCCTATTCCACATGGAATGGCTTGGGCTCCAACCCAACACCCCATGTTGCCAAACACTCCCAAATTGGATATTTTATTTATTTCATCATTATTTCAATTAAAAATCAATTATATAATTTTAATATATATATATATATATATATTATATTATATTAATATATATAATTATATTATAATAATATATTCATTTAACAATATGATAATTTATTTGATATGTGGCAACACCATTCAACCGTAATTTCACTTATTAATTTTAAACAATTAAATAAAAGGCTACGACCTCAGCAAATTTAATTGCACTGGAAATTACCAAAATACCCTTTCACCCAAAAAGACGAAAATGCCCTTCTTTCTTCTTGGCTCTTAAATTATCTTCTATGTGTGTGACCCATAGCTCCTCATCATACCGGTAGTGTATAGTATCGCGATTAACACCATTAATCGTCTCACTAATACACAGACCAAGATTGGCCCTAGCAAGGCATCATGGCACCCGATAGATTCGGATTCAGCAAATAGCTACCTGTCAACGATATGGTTACCGTACATACGATCCTTTCATCATACGTTATCTCGACGAGACGAAGGCATAGAATAGTGTCAACCTTCGGTTACTCTCGATATTATATATTCAGTTTCTGGACCAATGACCCGTATTATAATCTGGATAGAGCAACAACTCAATCCCACTGTGGCCACAGTTTCATTGTCATGCCATATACTGAATTGCGCCGTGAGATAACTTCTCCCGTACCCGGAGTGATGAATCCTTTGTCAATCCACCATAGTCTTGATACACTCCTTGATATAGCCAATCACCACCGTACTGACAGCTCTGAATAGAACTGCGTTAGGCTAGTGTCAACTGTACCAATCGGTGCACAAGGCGCTCCGGTGATCTCAAGTCTAAGGATACATGCACCACCATTCGTTAGAGGATTTGTTCCATAGACACTGGGGTTACCATCCAAGATGAATCCTCTGGTGGGTCAGTCCAGTGAACTCTTGCGGTATATCTGCTACAACAAGCACCTATGGTTGCACAGGTTGTCACCAACAACCTTGACAAGTGATCAGTCACTGCCTTTCGACAGGGTCGTTCAACACTAGATAGCCTTACCGATATATCTGTGTCCTACTTCAGAATAATACTGGGCTACGGACGTTTCTAGAATGGCCACCATATGTGCTCATAGGGTTCTCACTATCAAGATTTGAAACACTTGATACCCTCGTCACGGTTCTACCATTCTAAGGACTATATCAATACATATTGCAATAATAATGATTTACCGGATTAGAATAAAATGCCTTTATATTGATTAATGAACATTATTACAAAGAGTCAATTCTACAATTTTATTGGCTCTAGGGCATCTACTCTAACAATCTCCCACTTGCACTATAGCCAATCATTCATGTATTTAATACCAAATGATTTCAAGTGCCTTTCATGCTTCTGCTGCGCGACAGAGGCTTTGTCAGTGGATCTGCGAGATTGTCGTCATATCCCTTTACTAATCTGCACGTCTTTCCTCTCAACTATCTCTCTGATGAGATGGAATCGTCTGAGTATGTGTCTGGACTTCTGATGAGACCGTGGTTCCCTAGCTTGAGCAATTGCTCCATTGTTGTCACAATAGATGTCATAGGATCAACAATCGTAGGAACCACACCAAGTTCAATGACGAACTTCTTAATCCAGACTGCCTCCTTGGCCGCATCTGACAATGCAAATACTCAGCCTCCATTGTAGAGTCCGCTACAGTACTTGCTTGGAGCTCTTCCAGCTCACTGCACCGCCATTGAGACAAAATACAAACCCTGATTGCGATCGATAATCGTCTTTGTCCTTTGGAAACTAGCATCACTGTATCCTCTTACAGTGAGCTCATCTCCCCTCCATAAACCAAGAACATATCCTTAGTCCTCTCAAGTACTTAAGAATATTCTTGACAGCCATCCAGTGACACTCACCTGGATCCGATTGATCTACTACAAGTGCTCAAAGCACATGAGACATCAATCCGAGTACAGCATGGCTACATGATGGATCCAATTGCTGATGCATATGGGATCCTCTTCATCCTATCTCTCTCATCTTGTTTTTAGGACACAATTCCTTAGAGAGATAAACACCATGTGACATCGGAAGAAATCCTTTCTGGATTCTTCCATACTGAATCGTTTCGTACTTTGTCAATGTATGCACTCTGACTTAGGCCAAGCAACCTACGCGATCTATCACGATAGATCTTTATACCAAGGATGTAGGCTGCTTCCCCTAAGTCTTTCATGAGAAGCACTTAGATAACCAAGTCTTTACCGACTGCAAGTTCGGTATATCTTCCCGATCAGAAGTATGTCATCGACATACACACTAGGAATGCTACTGCGCTCCCACTCACTTCTTGTAAACACAGGGCTCATCTTCGTTCTTAATAAAACCGAATTCTTTTACGGCCTATCAAAACGAATGTTCCAACTCCTTGAACTTGCTTAGTCCATAAATGGATCTCTGCAACTTGCATACCTTATTAGCTTGACTATCAGAACGAAACCATCAGGTTGTGTCATATACACATCCTCCTCAAGGTTTCCGTTCAGGAAAGCAGTTTGACATCCATTTGCCAAATCTCATAGTCATGATATGCACAATTGCAAGCATAATCCGATGGATTTAATCATGGCAACCGGCGAAAAGGTTTCTTCTATAGTCAATGCCATGAATTTGTTTGAAACCTTTGCAACCAGCCTGCTTTATAAGTATGCACCATTGCCATCCATGTCAGTCTTCTTCTTGAAGACCCATTTACACCCTATAGGTTTTACCCCGTCAGGTGGTTCCACCAGAGACCACACTTGGTTCTGGTACATGGAGTCCATCTCAGATTTCATGGCTTCAAGCCATTTAACGGAATCTGGATCCGATATACGTCTTCGTAGGTTCTGGGTTCATCGTCTTGATAGACTAGTACGTCACCATGTTGAGTCACGAGATAACCGTATCTCTCGGGTTCATGGCGTACTCTCCAGATCTACGTAGCTCCTGTGCTACCTGAGGTGGTTCACTTTGCCACAATTTGTGGAGTAACCTCCTCATGATGCTCAACCCACTTCCTGTGGTACATCATCCCGTCCTTCGTCTAGTATATCTTGTGGTTCTAGAACTTCATCGAGTTCTACTTTTCTCCCACTAGTACTTCTTAGAAAATGTTCCTTTTCTAGGAAGACACCAGATCGAGCAACAAAGATTTTGGCCTCTTCTGTGGTAGAAATGGTATCTTTGGTCTCCTTTGGATACCCCACAATATACATTTACGGATTTTGGGCCCAGCTTGTTCGAAGTCAATTTCTTAACATAAGCTTCGCAACCCCAAATCCTTAGATAAGACAAGTTGGGCTTTCGCCCCATCCATAACTCATATGGAGTCTTATCTACAGACTTTGACAGCACACGGTTTAAAACGTGAGTCGCAGTCTAGGGCATAACCCCAGAACGATGCAGGTAAATCACTAAAACTCATCATGGACCTAACCATGTCAAGTAAGGTCCTATCCTCCTTTCTACACTCCATTGTGTTGGGGTGTATAAGGAGGGTGAGTTGTGATACTATCCCACATTCCTTCAGGTACTCAGAAAACCCTGAGCTTAAGTATCACCTCCTCGATCCGACCGAAGAGCTTTAATTCTTTGCCCAACATATTCTGTACTTCATTCCTGAATTCCTTGAATTTATCAAAGGCTTCAGATTTATGTCTCATAAGGTAGACATAACCATATCTACTGAAATCATCAGTAAATGTGATGAAGTGAATATCCCCTCTGGCTTCAACGTTAGTGGACCACATACATCACTATGGATGATGCCTAACAGTTCAGTAGCCCTTTCACTTTGTCCTGTGAAAGGAGACTGGTCATCTTGCCTAAAAGGCATGACTCGCATACCTCAAATGACTGGAAGTCAAAAGGGGCCAAAACCCATCCCTTTGAAGTTTTGCAATGCGAGTCTTATTAACATGACACAATCTACAATGCCAGAATATGTTTGGTTTTGATCGCTATGTTTAGCTTTCTTGGTTTCAATATTGAGAATATCTTTATTGTTTAAATCAAGAACATATAATCCATTATTAACCTTGCAAATCCAATAAATACCATTCAAACTAAAGGACAACAATCCTTAGATACTCAAAATGATACCCCATATTATCCAAAACGGATACTGAAATTATATTTCTAGAAATAGAAGGTACGTGATAACAGTTATGTAGTTCCAACATAAGCCCGTAGGCAAAGATAAACAATAGTCCCTACAGCTAATGCAGCCACATGTGCTCCATTTCCAACTCGTAGGTCCACCTCTCCCTTGGCGACACTCTACTCTGCCTTAGTCCCTGACACTCAGTACAAATGTGAGTACCACATCCTGTGTCCATGACCCAAGATGTTGAGGGAGAGAAGTTAATCTCAATCATGAAAGTACCTGAAGTCGTAGCCTCTGACTTCTTCTTGCTTGCGAGGAAAGCCTTGCAGTGTTTCCTCCAGTGGCCAGGCTTGCCACAAGAAGCAGACTACCTTGCCCTTCCTATGCCACTCTCAAGACCAAGAGCAACCTGTCCTTTGGGCTTGGGCTTGGGTTTGGCCTTGGCCTTACCCTTGCCGTTACCCTTTGCTTTACTGCAGCAACCAGTAAAACAGGCTTGGACTTTTTCAAGTCCTGCTCTGCAGTCCTCAGCATGTTCAAAGTTCTGATAGGGTTTCTCCATCGTGTTCATATTGAAATTCATTATGAACGGACATAAGTCAGGCAGATTGCAGATTAAATCCATTTGTAATTCTGCATCCAAGCCACATCCAAGTCTCAAGCCTCTCAATGTCTCGATCATCTTGAGCACATGAGGACCAACTTGGGCACCCTCATCAGACGACTCCCAAACAGTGCTTTCGACACTTTGTACCTCTCATGTCAGCATTTGTTTCATAAAGCTCCTTGAGGTGTAGAATTATGGAAGAAGCATCCATATTCTCATGCTGCTTTTGCAGCATATGTGTCATCGATGCTAACATCAAGCATTGTACGCTATCAGCATCATCAAGGAACTTTTGATAAGTTTCCTTAACTTCTTGAGTGGCATCAGGATCAGCTCAGCCATGTATGCTTTTCAAGGATATACAATTTCTTTTCAGACTTAAGTATAATCCGAAGATTACGATACCAGTCTGAGAAATTGGATCCATCCAACCTGTTTTCTTTTTCGATTATCGGTCGCAGGTTCATAATGCTCATTTTCGGTGAATCTACAATTGCAGAAAAGATAAAGTTTTATAAAGTTCATTATTATTAATAGGCTTTTATAAATGATGCTCCCACTATTTTACTCAAGCCAATAGCCCTCACTATTAACTCGGGAAAGCCCGTTGGCTTCCTAGTGGACCGAGATCCCATCTTGCCCATTTCAAACCTTCGCTTTGGCGAACAAGCCAAAATGGGTTGATTAGGTAGGCCAACAAACTTAATCCACACCAATTGATAGCCCCACTATCAACCTCAAATGTGAAAAAGCCACAAGCCAATCACACATTCAATGGCTCCAACCATTGTCCTCATGTGATTCTCAGTATCAGTAGAGTGGACACTACATGTCACCACGTACACATAATATGTGTACTGCTCTACTATGCCTATGACGCGTTTATCAACCTTCGCTTTGGCGAACAAGCAAAACCGTCATTTTAAGTCGACCCATCACCATTGGGAAACTCCAATGAATTTTAACCTCCCACTGGTAGAGTGTACCCTTCGCTTTGGCGAACAAGGTTTCGCAGAACAGTGGTTTGATTAAAACCATGGTGATGGAAGGCACAGGTGACTTAATATACTAGTTGAGGGTTTGTTATTTAATGTCTCATCAATTATTATCTTTGTTAGAATGACATTGTTTGGCATGTTATTCAACATTCAACCTTAGCATGCATTCTAAACAAAATATAAACGTGCCGTACATGGCCTAACTAAAACCGATCTCCTCGAGCCTAGAGGGATCGGTGGGTCACCTAGGGATCCGGTAACAAATATCTTGAGTCTTCAAGTATGGTTGCCTCGTCCTTCGCTCCGTCTCCAGGTACATTACAAAAACATCATTCTAAATTTACAATAAAATTAATATTAAACAATTTTACTCAACAAATTTAGAAACCTCGATTTACATTCGAGGGGAATGAGATGAGAAAAGAATGTACATCAAGAAGAGGAGAAAAGGCAGGACACGCAGGCCCTATTTAAAAATATTACAGCCATACTACCCAAATAATTTAAAACATTCACCCTTAGGTCTAAGGCTCATGTACCGCGCACCATGCAATATACACAAGTACAAAGCATACATTTCAAAAACAATCAATTTTGAATTGGGTGGGTTAATTAATTAATTACCCTCTTAAATGTGCAGAATGTACATTGGCTTTATAGGTTATTAAAAAAAAACTACAGATTAGTCCCTTTGCAAAAATACAGAATTGGAAACTACGCCTTCCCGCGGCGAAGGTTTTATCTTCGCCGCGGCGAGAACTTACAGTATGCACTTCCTTGCTGCATACTTCGCCGTGGCGAAGGTTTATCTTCGCCGCGGCGAGGATTTAAATTAGGTCTAGCCGCCACAGACTTCGCCGCGGCGAAGGTTTTATCTTCGCCGCGGCGAGACTGTCCAGAGGCTCCTCGCCGCGGCGAAGCTAAAGCTCGCCGCGGCGAAACCTGGAAATCCCCAATTCGTACAGTTCGCGTTTTTGCAGTTTTTGTATAAACACTAATCCAAATCAAATCAAACGCACATACGTTCAACCAGGATATTAACCAACCAATATAACATTCATCACAACATTTTAAACCAGTTTATCATTTGAATCACTCATTCAATCATGGATTTACAGTTTTTCCAGATTTTTCAAAAACTGGGTTTTCATGGCAGATTCTCAAGGCAGCATGTTATCAACAAATACATGTTTCAACCATTCAATAACTATAAATCTAGTACCCTAGGCTCTGATACCACTGTTAGGAAACGACCCGGTTGCGCAGGGGAAAACAAAAATTTTACAACTACGGATCGTTCCTTAGAACCCAAAATCAGGGCTAGATTTTACAGTTTATGCTAATATGAATCGCAGAAAAATAAATCCAAAGGTTTAGATCATACCCCGTTTGGAGGCTCCACCAATGTTGTCTCTGAATGTGTTTGCTACCGATCCAAGTGTAGGATCGAACCAGAAGTCCACACGAAGACAACCACCGAGAACAGAGGGATTTGCTAGATCCTCCTTGGCCTTAAGATATCAAGAAGAACAAAAGAAAAAGTTTGATTTTTCAATCAAACAGTGAAAGTGGCGTGGGAGAGTGTATGGCTGGAGGTTTTCTTTTCAATATTAAAAGAATCAATCATCAATAACACACACACACTATTCTTTTTATAGGCAAACCAGTTGCCCTATTCCCACATGGAATGGGCTTGCTCCAACCCAAACACCCATGTTGCCAACACTCCCAAATTGGATATTTTATTATTTCATCATTATTTCAATTAAAATAATTAATATATATTTATATATATATATTATATATATATATATATATATATATAATTAATATATATATATATATATATATATATATATATTAACATTTAAAATAATGAAATTTATTTGAATATGTGCGAACACACATTCACCGTATTTCACTTATTTAATTTAACAATTAAATAAAAGGCTACGACCTCAGCAAATTTAATTGCACTGTGAAATTACCAAAATACCTTTCACCCAAAAGACGAAAATGCCCTTCTTTCTTCTTGGCTCTTAAATTATCTTCTATGTTGTGTGACCCATAGGCTCCTCATCATACCGGTAGTGTATATATCGCGATTAACACCAATTAATCGTCTCACTAATACACAGACCAAGATTGGCCCCTAGCAAGGCTCATGGCCACCCGATAGATTCGGATTCAGCAAAGTAGCTACCTTCAACGATATGGTTACCGTACAATACGATCCTTTCATCATACGTTATCTCGACGAGACGAAGGCATAGAAATAGTGTCAACCTTCGGTTACTCTCGATATTATATATTCAGTTCTGGACCAATGACCCGTATTATAATCTGGATAGAGCAACAACTCAATCCCACTGTGGCCACAGTTTCATTGTCATTGCCATATACTGAATTGCGCCGTGAGATAACTTCCCCGTACCCGGAGTGATGAATCCTTTGTCAATCCACCATAGTCTTGATACACTCCTTGATATAGCCAATCACCACCGTACTGACACTCTGAATAGAACTGCGTTAGGCTAGTGTCAAACTGTACCAATCGGTGCACAAGGCGCTCCGGTGATCTCAAGTCTAAGATCACATGCACCACCATTCGTTAGAGGATTTGTTCCATAGACACTGGGGTTACCACCATATGGAATCCTCTGTGGGTCAGTCCAGTGAACTTGCTGCGGTATATCTGCCTACAACAAGCACCCATGTGTTGCACCAGGTTGTCACCAACAACCTTGACAAGTGAGATCAGTCACTGCCTTTCACAGGGTCGTTCAACACTATGAAGCCTTACCGTATTATCTGTGTCCTTACTTCAGAATAACTGGGGCTACGGACGTTTCTAATGGCCACCATATGTGCTCATAGGGTTCTCACTATCAAGATTTGAAACACTTGATACCCTCGTCACGGTTCTACCATTCTAGGACATATATCAATACATATTGCAATAATAATGATTTACGCGATATAGAATAAAATGCCTTTTATTATGGATTAATGAACATTATTACAAAGAGTCAATTCTACAATAATTTTTGCTCTATGTCATCTACTCTAACAGTCTAATACCCCAGTTGTTGGTAATTGTAGTCATCATTTAGAAAAAGAACGGAAAATAGAGAGTATGCATCGATTTCACTAACCTAAATAAGGCTTGCCTTAATGACTCCTTCCCCGTACATGTTAGTCGACTTCACCAATAGACATGAGTTACTAAGTTTCATGGATGCTTTCTCAAGCTACAATCAGATACTCATGCACATGAATGACCAAGAGAAAACCGCCTTCATCACTGAAATAGGTATTTACTATTGTCAAGATAATGTTGTTCGGCTTGAAAAACATCGGTGCCACTTACCAGCGTCTTATGAATAGGATGTTTTCCAGCTTGTTAGGAGATTCCATGGAAATATACATTGACAATATGCTAGTGAAGTCATTGATCACCAAGCAACACCTTGACCACCTAAGGCAAGTATTTGAGGTACTACGAAAGTACAACATGAAACTGAATCTAGCCAAATGTTCATTCGACATCTCCTCCGAAGTTCATTGACTATATGGTCACACAGCGCGGCATCAAGGATAACCCGACCAAATCCGTGTGGTCTTGAACATTCCTTTACCTACTTGCATAAAAGATGTCCAACGTCTTACTGTAAGGGTAGCCATGCTGAAACGATTCTTATCAAAGTCAGCTGAGAAGTGTTATCTCTTCTTTGCATCCTTCAAAAAGTCCAAGAAGTTTGAATGAACCCAGCATGTGAAGAAGCATTGGCCCAACTGAAAAGGTACTTAACATCGCCTTTTTACTCTCTAAACAAAAAACAAGGGAATGACTCTTCATCTACTTAGCAGTATCCAAATGGGCCATCTGGGTCGTACTGATCTGAGAAGAAGAAGAAAAGCAACTGCCTATCAACTACACTAGCAAGTCTCTACTTGATGTCGAGAAACGATATAGCCAAGTTGAGAAGCTTGTGCTCGCTCTTATCACCATTGCAAGGAAGTTAAGACTATACTTCCAATGCCACCCAATTGTGGTCTTGACTTCTTACCCCCTTAAGAAGATCTGCTTAAACCGGACCTCTCAGATCCTCTCATTCAATGGATAGTAGAGTTGAGCAAATTTGACATCCCCTTCCAACCCCATACCACCATCAAGTCGCAAATGCTAGCTGACTTTATTGCCAATTTCACACCTAACACTTTGATTCAGGTGAAGAGGGAGATCATATGCTTGATAGACCATGCATCGTCCAAATGGATCCTATCAGTAGATGGTTCAAGCAACGTCAACGACAATGAGCTAGGGCTCATCCTCACTTCTTTGGAAGGAGATATCATACAATAGTTCATATGATACAGCTTCAAGGCAACCAACAATGAAACCGAATACGAAGCATTGATCATCGACCTCCCTCTCACTAAAGTAATGGGGGTTGAAAAACTTGAAGTTAAGTCTAATTCATAGTTGGTGGTGAATTAGCTCTAGGGCTCCTACCAAGCTTGAGATGCAAAGATGACCTTTTACCTCAACTTAGCTAAAAACTCCAATCAGCATTCAAAGAGATTGCTATCACTCAAGTCCCAAGGTTTGAGAACACTCATGTTGACACGTTGGAGAACCTTGGCTCCGCTCTTCAAGTTTTGACACCAACAGCGGTTCCACTGATTCACCTGCAAACACCAGCTATAAGGATCTACTCGGTTGAGGTGTCTCTGGTTGGTCTGGATGAGTCATGGATGACACACATCTTCCTACTTAGAGAATGATAAGGTTCCTGTTAAGTAGGTGCACTAGAGCCAACGATTAAGCTCTTGTAAACTCATTTCGAATTAATGAAAAAAAAGGCATTGCTTATTTATGAGCATATACTATAGCATCTATTTACTGCACGTAAAGAAAACAATATATATCTTTCAAAAGGTTGGAACCAGTGACGAGGGAATTAAGTGTTATAAATCTTAATTGTAAGAACTCTATGAGCACAAATGGTTTGTAAGTGAATGATCAGATTCGCATACCGAAAAAAGGCATAATGAAATAATAATTTTAAAAATGAATCTGTCATTACTCTAAATGCAAAGATCTGGGCAACGATTATAACATTTTACATGTTAAAACGAAACCATTGTTCTAATCTTAATTGTAAGAACTCTATGAGCACAAATGGTTTGTAAGTGAATGATCAGATTCGCATACCGAAAAAAGGCATAATGAAATAATAATTCTAAAAATGAATCTGTCATTACTCTAAATGCAAAGATCTGGGCAATGATTATAACATTTTACATGTTAAAACGAAACCAATGTAAACGAACAAATTTGTATAAAATCAAATTCATTCAAGGATCAAAATACTTACGTCTATTTAGGGGCTCCTTCGAATATCCCTGATTTGATTTTGCTCCCGATTCAAAGTAGAATCGCAATCACATCGTCCACACAAAGATAATCCATAGAACCCATTGTTGTTTTGCTAGAACAACAAGGAGGCTTCAAGAATCAAAAGGAGACAAGGAATTTTTTTTTTCTCCACTAATGTCAAAAATGTGAGAGGGAGAGAAGAGGGTGGCTAAGGTTTTATTTTTAGTCAATGAATGAATACATACACACAAATATATATATATATATATATATTTTTTTTTTAATTTTCACTTATATGGTGTCACTTAATTAAAACCCTAATCCCAATAGGAATAGCCATGGATTCTCAAGTTAATCCATCCTTGCAACCAAACACGCCCTTTATGGTATTTTAATTTTAATTAATTATTATTGCAATTAAAATCAATTAATATATATATAAAATATATTAACATTTAATTAATAATAATAATCCATTTAAATATATGCGCACATAAATATATATTAATATGCACATATATTTAAATATAATCTCACTGATTTTAATTTTACTATTAAAATTAAATACAAGCAACAACCTCAACAAATTTTATTGTAGTGTAAGATTACCAAAATACCCTTTTGTCCTAAAAGACGAAAATACCCCTTTCACAAATTGTTTCTTAAATTATCTTCTAAGTTTGTGACCTGTATGCTCCTCATCATATCAACAGTGAGTAGTATCGCGATTAACACCAATTAATCGTCTCACTATACACATACCAAGATCGGCCACTAGCAAGACATCATGGCCGCCTGATAAATTCAAATTCAACGAAATAGCTGCCTATCAATAATATGGTTACCATGCAACCAAATCCTTTCATCAATCGTTATTACATCGAGGCTAAGGTGCAGAAACCGTGTCAACCTTAGTTATTCTCGATATCTTTGTATTCAATTATTAGACCAATGATCAGTTTAATAAATTGCGTTGAGCAACAACTCAATCCCACTGTGGCCACAAATTTAATATCATTACCGTTTACTGAATTGTGCAGTGAGATAACTTCTCCCATACCAGGGAATGATAAATCTTTTGTTGATCCACCATAGTCTTGATACACTCCTCGATGCAGCCAATCATTACCGTATTGATAGCTCTGAATAGAACTACGTTGGGCTACTGTCTAACTACACTAATCGGTGCACAAGACACTTCAGCGATCTCAAGTCTAAGGATCGCATGCACTACCATTTGGTAGTAGATTTATTCCATAGACACTAGGGTTACCATCCATATGAAATCCTTTGGTGGGTTTGTATATCGAGCACCTATGTGTTACACCAGGTTGTCAGCAAACAACCTTGACAAGTGAGATCAGTCACTGTCTTTTGACAGGGTCGTTCAACACTATGATAGCCTTACCTTATTACCAACTTAAGGACACATATCATTACATATAACTATGATTTACACGATATAGAAGAATATGCCTTTTATTGATAAATAAACATTATTACAAAGAGTCAATTTTACAATAATTGATTGCCTCTAGAGCACCTGCTTTAACATGGCGGCCCTTCTTAAACCGTCCATAGCCTAGTATAAATCTGACCAGGGACACATATTATATAGAGAGACTATCATTGTGTTGAACGACCCTATCGAAAGGTAGTGACAAATTTCACATGTCAAGGTTGTGGGCATCAACTTGGTGCAATGCATAGGTGCTTGCTTGTGCAAGTACACTGGACTGGCCCATCAGAGGATTCCACACAAAATGGTAACCCTTGTGTCTGTGGAATATATTCTCTTACGGATGGTGGTGCATATTACATTTGACTTGAGATCACCAGAGCGTTGTGTGTAAATATCAATGTGATTTGGCACTGTTGCTCATTTTCGCAAGTGTACGAAATCGTGCAAGCAATAAAGTGTAAAATTATGGATATCGAACCCAAAGGAATTACTATTATCAATTGCCAATTAAACTATCCTATCACTATTTGATCAATCCAAATTTTATCAAGAAAAACCTAAATTAAATTAACAATTGAATTTAAAATGAAAACTAGAAAGAGAACAATTAAAATAACCTTTGGGTAAAAACAAGATGACTAGACCTAGGGCATAGACTTCACACCAATTCTTATTCATATGTATCATCTCTCATGCTAATTTGACCAAGCTCTTCCTTTAGGTCAAACTCCCTAAATTTCCAATAACTTTCTCTTGAATAATTATCAAATTAACCCCTAATTACTAACCCGAATTATCTCTAATCAGATTTAAGCAATTGGGGATCATTACGCTCTATGGAGTTTATCAAAACCTCACAAGTCGCGGTAACCTATCTCTAGCGTTCGCTCAACCTATGGTTTTACTACCGTAGACCAACTAAGTATCATCTCTCGATCTCAACCTAGTCCATTAGTTCATTCAATTCTTGGGCCCTTAAGAATCAAAAGCATTAGGAATAATAGTAAAACTTAGGAAGAATTCTTAATACAAATTAACAATCAAAGATCAATACATAATTAAGAGATTGGGCTACATCTTAGCCCTAGAGAATAAACTTAGTTCATAATAAACATGAAAGAAACAATCATCTTTATTAAAACATTCATCATGAGTTTACAAGAAAAGAGCAAGGAAAATTTCTCTATATTGTGAATCAAAGCTCCAGAATTTCTGTTACTTCTCTTCTCTTCAGATTTTTCTTCCTTTCTTCTCACAAAAGATTCCCCAAATAATGTTAAAAGACCTCCTTCTACATCCCACAAAGGTTAGGGCTTTATTTCTTCAATTCTATTAGGGATAGGACTCTTAACCCTAGCTTTCTACCTAAAAACGGATAGGTGTTTTTTAAGTTTCGTGACTGTGCCACGACACTGTGCTGCGGCACAGTAGCTACTGGAAAAAGTGTGCCGCGGCACAATAGCTGATGGCCTTCTTCCTAGATCATTCTGCTGTCCTTCAGAGATGGTGATATTTGAACCCAATAACGATGAAATTGGAAATGTGGTAAACATATGAAATGTATCCCTTTGAATGAGCTTTCCAACGGTCCAAGCATCGTCTTAATCAGAGTTCTACAGCTCAAGATATTCTCAAAATACCAAGGCATGCACAAGTTGGAACGTAATCTAGAATCTTCTCTTTACTTCAACTTCCATAACTTCTTCAATTCAACTCCGATTCTTGATCCGTTTGTTTCCACTCGTCACTCATTCCGTTGCCAACATGATTCTTCATCCGAGCATAACATTTAAGCACTAGTAGCCTGAAAAACATTCAAAAACACCTGTGATCCTGTAAAAGACAATTATGAAAATATTAAGCAACTTTACCAAATTAAGCCTAATTTCCCACAATTAATCCTCATAAACCACTAACTAAATGTGTATTTTCAAGCTCTTATCACAACCCTGAACCAGCTTCTTGCTAGTCCCTAGCAAGCCAAGCGATAGAACAATAGCTTGAAAACACAAACAAAGTAAAGTCTATATCTAAACTATCCTAAATCACTTCCATAGATTGTCACGGTTGCATTTAGCATATGCAACAAGCCTTTAAACCCCTAGGCGGCCCTAGTTGGACGAGTTATAGTCTCGTGAGGGTTTCTAGCGATGATACCCGTAAACATCCAAACCTAACCTCACCTAGACTCAAAACTAAAGACTCAAACAAACATTTTAGGATCCATACATATAATCGTCTAAAAAATTGTGTCAATGTGAACAAATCGAATAATTAACAGCACGCAAATGCAAAGAATAAGTGAATTTCAACTACACTTTTGTTATTGACTCTCTCATAATCATTCACAAACCATTCATCCAAAAACCCAGATGATTTTATGCATAGCTTCCATAGGCAAAGAATGAAAATAAAAACAAATGTGCAATCAAACTCCATAGGCTCACTTTTCAAACCACTCTCTACTAATGTAGAATCCAATCACTACCTCAGATCATTAGGTCTTTTTCATGGTTGTAAAGTTAGGCTAGGGTAATGGTATATGAAAGAACGGAAAGGATTTTTTTAACAAAATGCAAGAGACTTAATATTTTACAATAAATGACCATGAACAATCTCTTTCTTGCTTCCCTTCTCATTCACCCTTTACCCTTTCACATTGATTGAACTCTTCCTTCCAACATTAGCACAACCCTCATGTAATGTACCTCATTTCAATTTCTTCTCCCAAACTACTTGCTCCTATTTATCTGCATTTTTTTTCAAAGATTTTTTTCCCTTTTTTTTTTTTTTTTTTTTTTGGTTAGGAAGATAAGTAACTCAAAAAAAAAAAAAAAATAATAATAATAGATAAATAAAAATTCGTCTACCCCACCTTGCTTCTACTATCATTTTTTTTTCTTTTCACAACCCCCTACCAATCTCATTGCACATACTCAGATTGTGGTCCAAAAGATATATTTATTTTCTTCTACCAAACTTCTTTTTATGAGTTTTTATATTTTTTATTTATTTATTTTTTATTTTATAAGGCCACCCTAAATTAAGTCTCTCACAATAAGATGGGTCGGAAAGTGTTTTAGGCTTCATCGTCAAGGTGAGATATAGTAGGTTTACAACAAAAAGAATAAGGCTTACCAAGTGTATATATAGGCTCAAAGGGTTAACTAAGGATAAAATAATATAGGTTGGCTTGAAAGGCTCAATCGTTCCAAAGAAAAATACCTAAATCATATCCTAAGCAATGCGGATTCTAGGATTTCGCCTCAAGTGGATATCAAATGAGTTCTAGAGTTTATACCCAATTTTCACCCCAAAAAAAAAAAAAATTATTGCCCATAAAAACACACATAAAACGTCTCTAAGTTTCCGAATTATTCAACCAATCAAACTCATTCCCAAGAGAGTCATAACTAAATGCAATTGTCATCTACTATTGTCTTTACACTAAGCAAAAGTTAATCAAATCTCAATGTCACAAACTCACTATCATGGTCTTATCATTGATTTATGTATGAGCACACACCTAAAACAATTTCACCCAAAAGCTTTTAAAGAGATAATTCAAAGCACAAAAACAATTTGACCATAAGAAAATATTCCTTACCCCCTACGTTAGAGATGATCATTGTCCTCAATGTGTAGCGAGAACAACCACACTACCTTTCGTGCGCAACATTTATGTGGAGATAATCTTGTAAAGGCATGCATATTGTTTGTTGTATCCAATAGTCATCGAGAAGCTAATCCAAAAGAAAACAAACTATGTCCCATGCTTGGCCAATTTAGAATGCACAACAAAAATAATGGGTGAAACATAAACAACTAACATATCAAACCAAACCAAAGTTATCACAACTTACACATTAAACGAAAATCTAAAATAAATTCAAAACAAAATTAAAGAGCTTGGGTTGCCTCCCAAGAAGCGCTTTATTAGAGTCGTAAGCTCGACTTTTTGACTCCTTCAATCTGGATCATCTAGGAAAATCCAAACCCTTCTATCCTTAATGCCACCATCTTCATAAAGCTTCAATTGCTCTCTTTCCCTCTTATTCTCAATTTCCTCCTCCAAAGTCCTAAAATTGACAACACATTTTTCTAGGGGTAAACGAGGGTATTTTTCTTCTAAGGTCTTAGCTACTTTATCATCAAGGATGCTAATCTAAAAGCAAGTATCTAACTTGGGTGGACATTTCATAGTACAAAAACATTAAATTCAACTTGTTCATCCTCTACCCTCAAGATTAGTTTTCCTTTATGAACATCTATCAGCGTTCTACTTGTAGCTAGAAAAGGTCTTCCTAAAATTAGAGGCACATCCCGATCTTCTTCCATAACTAATACAATAAAATCTACTGGGAAAATAGTTTATCTACTATTATTAAGACATCCTCTACTACTCCCCTGGGGTATTTTATAGACCTATCAGCTAATTGAAGATGGACTGTGGTTGGTTTTACTTCCCCTAGGCCTAGTTTCTTATACATTGAAAACGGCATGAGGTTAACACTAGCTCCTAGGTCACATAAAACTTTAGCAAAATGAACATTACCTATTGTGCAAGGAATTGTGAAACTCCCTGGATCTCTGAGCTTTTGTGGTAATTTCTTCAATAGCAATGCGCTACACTCTTCCGTAAGCATCACCGTCTCATGTTCTTCAAACCTCCTCTTTTTGGTGATAATCTCCTTCAAAAACTTCGGGTACTTTGGCATTTGCTCCAACATGTCTACAAAAGGAATGTTAATGTGTAAAGTTCTAAACATGTCCATAAACTTACCGAATTGCTTATCCAATCTCTGTTTTTGCAATTTGTGAGGATATGGGAGTGTCGAGGTATTGTTTGTTGAATCTTGGGCAGATTTGACATTTTTTTCTCCTGTGCCTTTTTTTTCTTCTTCGAGTTTTTCCTTTGTTTCTTCTTCTTTCCTTACCTCTTTCAACTCCTTACCACTTCTAAGTATGACAGCATTAACTCCCTCTTTTGGATTCTTCTCTGTATCACTCGGCAATGTCCCTTGAACTCTTCCCACTAAAATATTGTGGATTTGCCTAATTTGAGTCTCAAGGTTCCTAATAGAGGCTGATTGATTTTGAACCAGGACATCAGTCTTCTCAAACCTCTTGCTTGTCTTTTCAATGAACTTGGTCAACACATTCTCCAAATTAGATCTTGGCTCTTGAGGTTGAAAAATAGGAGCTTTTTTTTGCTCATTGTTTTTGCTCCATGAAAAGTTCGGGTGTTTCCTCCATGCTGGATTATATGTATTGGAATATGGATTTCATTGCCCCCTTTGGAAATTATTGACGTAATTGGCTTGTTCAGGCTAAGCAAATGGGTTCCCTTCTTGGCAATGGTTTGTAACGCCCCACTTGAGGTACGTAGTTATTGTTTCTTCTTTTGCTCTTATTTGAGTTGGTTTCTTGGTAATATTGTTTGGTTGACCTTTGATTGAGTGTTGTGTTGAATACTTGCCTTGAAATTGGTTGAAAATATAAGAAGTTCAGTGTGCCAAGCTTCGCCAGGGCGAAGAAGAATCTTCGCCACGGTGAAGAGGTGTTGAAGCCACGGGGAAACATTCTGGACAGTTTCGCCGCGACGACAGTCCGACCAAAATGTTTGTTAAGTTTTAGATATTCTCTTCCCTAAGGGCAATTTGACCATTCTACCCCTAATTAGCAGGAAAAGTGGGGAGTAAAATGTAAGGAATTTTTATGGAGAATATGTTGCTATGGGGGTGTGTTTGTAATGAATCAAAGGATATAGATAGAATTCCCAAAGAAGAGTAAGGGCAAAATGGGAATGCTTGTGTATAAATTTCATTAAAAGGAATTAAGACATTGCAAACCCCTCATTCTTCTTCTCCAATGCCACTTTCCTCTCTTGCTTCCTCTCAATTTCTCTTTCTTTTGATCAAGGAGTTTTAAAGGGCTTTTGGAGTGATTTGGGGTAGAAAATCAACCTAAGGCATCCTAAGGTAAGGATTCTTGCTTTGGTTGTGAAGCTTTGTGAGTTTTAGTATATATTGAATATTGAGGGTTTTTGTTCTTTTGTTTAAGAGTAGAGAAAAAGTCAAGCAAACCAAGTGAAAGGAAGAGTTAGTGAAATCTCTCCATAACAAGGTAAGTAAACCCCAACCCAAGTTGAGATTTGGGAATTTTCTTGATTAGGGTTTTGATAGCACTTATGTATGTATGTTATATACATGTTATATGCCATGTTATTGAGGCTTAAATAGAGATTTCTAGTGCTTTGTGATTGTTTATACCTTTCAAATATAAGAAGTGAGTTGTGGGTTGGAAAGGTAGTTTGAGATGGAATTGAAGGGGTATTGTGGAACCCTTTTGGAAGTGTCTTTCTTTGGCAGGTTATGTGGCTATGTGAGGGGGTTTCTCCCCATTTTGGATGGTTAGAGAAAGATTTAGAATCATTGCTATAGTAGAGTTTTATGATGCACTTGAGTTGTTTGATGAAATGCCTAATAGAGGTTTGAGTATGAGTAGTGAACCTTAATTCTTGCAACATTGCATGTTGGCATTTCATAAGTGCATTAGTGGAGATGAACCATCCATAGGCATTAATTGTGCATTGAGAAGTGACCTAAGAAAGAGTAGGAAACTTTGTGTATGCACTTGCTCTATGAGTAGAGAACTTTGTGGATGCAACTACTCTAAGGGTAGAGAGAATGAGAAGTGCTAGAGTAGAGTGAATGAGAAGAGTATTAGAAATGGGTTGATGCTTTGTGATCATCACCCGACAGTTATGAGAATCGGGTTGATGCTTTGTGATCACCACCCGAATAGCCATTAGAAATGGGTTGATGCTTTGTGATCATCACCCGATAGGTATTAGAAACGGGTGGATGCTTTGTGACCATCACCCGGTTAGTTATTAGAAAAGGGGTTGATGCTTTGTGATCATCACCCGATATTTATTAGAGATGGGTTGATGCTTTGTGATCATCACCCGACAGTGATTAGGAACGGGTTAATGCTTGGTGATCGTTACCCGAAAGTCATGAGGAACGGGTAGGTGCTATGTGGTCTCCACCCGATAGTTACGAAAACCGGGTAGGTGCTTCGTGATCCCCACTCGGTAGTCACTAAGAACGGGTTGGTGCTGTGTGAATTCCACCCGATAGTCATGAAGAGTGAGATGGTACTGTGTGAACGCCATCCGGCCGTACCTCCGGTAAGATGAGGCCATGACGTTTAGTAGAAACAGAAATAGAAACAGAAATAATATAAGGAAAGAATTAAGAGTAATACATACGGGGATAGACAGATAAAGGGTTTTACTTACTGAGCATTATTTTGTGCTCACCCCGTTATTTTTCCTTTGTGGATGCAGGATCTAGGTGTTGATGAAGTCGGAGGGGTGTCGGCAAGCGAGGAGCAATAGCTACACTGTTTCCCCTGTTTTGTCTTTTAAAAAAATGACTTTTTGTAAACAATACTCTTTGTGTATAAAGACATATGACTTATAATGAAAAGAAAGTTTTGGGCCCCATTTTCTATTGTTATTATGCATGCATTGTATTAGCTTACAGCAGTTGTTACATGGTTCGATGAATGATTTCCTACACAAGGGTCACATGTTAGAGAAGAAGATTCAATTGCATTTATTTTCAACACATTACCTAATTGCTTTTGGATGTTCGAAAGTTGAGCAACCAATGCTGTGTAACCGTCAACTTTGTGCAATCTCGCTGATCTCCTTGTTGAAGTTCTCTCTAGAGACCTCATATAGTTATTGTTCGCCATCACCTCAATCAAATTTTATGCTTCCTCTGGTGTTTTATTATTCAAGGCTCCCCCACTTGCAACATCAATCATAGCTTGAATAGTTGGTAGCAACCCTTGGTAGAACGTTTGCACTTGCGACCAGATTGGTATACCATGGTAAGGGCATCTCCATAAGAGATCTTTATACCTTTCCCATGCTTCATACAATGACTCTGAATCTTGTTGGTAAAAGTTGGTAATCTCACTCCTCAATTTGGCAAACTTGGCAGGTGGAAAATACATAGTGAGGAACGCTTGAGCCAACTCATTCCATGTCGTGATGCTCCCAGATGGCAGAGAAATCAACCAAGCCTTGGCTTTATCCCGAAGAGAGAATGGGAAAAGCCTTAGCCTAATTGCGTCCTCGGATACTCCATTATGCTTGAATGTGTTGCATAACTCCAAAAAGTTTGCGATATGCAGGTTGGGATCATCATTAGGTAACCCAGCGAATTGGATCAACTGCTGAATCATTCCAATGATTGCTGGCTTGATCTCAAAATTATTCGCTTGAACGGGTGGTCTCCTGATGCTAGAATAGCACCCATCAATAGTAGGACTAGAGTAGTCTTTCAATGCTCTCTGAACCTCTACTGCACCACCTATTGCATTTCCTTCTAAGGTATTCTCATTCTCATTCTCTTGATTTCCCATATTAAGATTGACAATTCCTGTGTTAGCCATTGATTTTTCAGATTCAGCTTGCCTCTTTTATTTCCTCAACTGTTTAGCGGTTCTCTCGATCTCAAAACCTAGTGGATTAAGATCACGTCCACCTCTTGAACGTAAGCTCTCCAGGATCTAAAAAAAAAAACACACGACAAAATAAGTGAAACAAAACTAATAATAAAAATAAATAAATAAAATTAACTTCAAAACAAAGATAAAACAAATCAAACTAGCAACTAAATAGTTTATAATGATATTGAAAAAAATATAATTCCCCGGCAACGGCGCCAAAAACTTGTTGTTGATTTTTGCAAGTGTACGAAATCATGCAAGTAATAAAGTGTAAAATTACGGATATCGAACCCAAGGGAATTACTATTATCAATTACCAATTAAACTATCCTATCACTATTTGATCAATCTAAATTTTATCAAGAAAAACCTAAATTAAATTAATAATTGAATTTAAAATGAAAACTGGAAAGAGAACAATTAAAATAAACCTTTGGGTAAAAACAAGATGATTAGACCTAGGGCATAGACTTCACACCAATTCTTATTCATATGTATCAATCTCTCATACTAATTTGATCAAGCTCTTCCTTCGAGTCAAACTCCCTAAATTTCCAATAACTTTCTCTCGAATAATTATCAAATTAATCCCTAATTACTAACCCGGATTATCTCTAATCAGATTTAAGCAATTGGGGATCATTACGCTCTATGGAGTTTACCAAAACCTCACAAGTCGCAGTAACCTATCTCTAGCATTCGCTCAACCTATGGTTTTACTACCATAGACCAACTAAGTATCATCTCTCGATCTCAACCTAGTAGATTAGTTCATTCAATTCTTGGGCCCTGAAGAATCAAAAGCATTAGGAATAATAGTAAAACTTAGGAAGAATTCTTAGTACAAATTAACAATCAAAGATCAATACATAATTAAGAGATTGGGCTACATCTTAGCCCTAGTGAATAAACTTAGTTCATAATAAACATGAAAGAAACAATCATCTTTATTAAAACATTCATCATGAGTTTACAAGAAAAGAGCAAGGAAAACTTCTCTATATTGTGAATCAAAGCTCCAAAATTTATGTTACTTCTCTTCTCTTCAGATTTTTCTTCCTTTCTTCTCACCAAAAGCTTCCCCAAATAATGTTAAAAAACCTCCTTTTATATCCCACAAAGGTTAGGGCTTTATTTTCTTCAATTCTATTAGGGATAGGACTCTTAACCCTAGCTTTCTGCCTAAAAACAGATAGGTGTTTTTTAAGTTTTGTGACTGTGCCGAGGCACTGTGCTTTGGTATAGTAGCTACTGGAAAAAGTGTGCCATGGCAGAGTACCTGATGGCCGCCTTCCCGCATCATTCTGTTGTCCTTCAGAGATGGTGATATTTGAACCTGATAACGATGAAATTGGGAAATGTGGTAAACATATGAAATGTATTCCTTTGAATGAGGTTTCCAACGGTCCAAGTATCGTATTAATCAGAGTTCTACAGCTCAAGATATTCTCAAAATACCAAGGCATGCGCAAGCTGGAACGTAATCTAGAATCTTCTCTTTACTTCAACTTCCATAACTTCTTCAATTCAACTCCAATTCTTGATCCGTTTGTTTCCACTCGTCACTCATTCCGTTGCCAACTGATTCTTCATCTGAGCGTAACATTTAAGCACTAGTAGCCTGAAAAACACTCAAAAACACATGTGATCCCGTAAAAGGCAATTATGAAAATATTAAGCAACTTTACCAAATTAAGCTAATTTCCCACAATTAATCCTCATAAACCACTAACTAAATGTGTATTTTCAAGCTCTTATCAGACACTAGCCTAACATCATCTCTTTTAGGGATTACTAGAATGGCGGTGATTGGTTACATCAAGAAGTACACTATGGCTATGATGGATCAACAAAGGATTCATCACTCCTAATAACAAGAGATCTTATCTCAGTGAGATATTTGGTTAAAAAAACTACAACCTCAAATTCGTGGTCACAGTGGAATCGAGTTAGTGCTTGAATCCAATTTTGTAGTCGTTAGATTGATAGTTGGATTGATAGCAACTAATTTGAAAGATCCAGAGGAAGAGCCGCCAACGGAGGTAAATCACATAACCTTGTATACTTTTATATGTTGATTATTCAGTCTGAATCGTGATCGTGGGTAAAAGGATCATGACATGGTAAGAATTTTTATGTTGCAATTTCTTGCTTCCCATGACATGGTTCCTACGCTTATAAGGGATAGAAATGAAGCATACCGGTTGAAGGCCAGAGCAGCTTAGTTCACCATCCATGACAGTCACCTACTCAAAAGATCCTTCTCAGGTCCGTTCTTTAAATATATCACCCTCAAGGAAGCAAAGCTCATACTCGCAAAACTTTACAAAGGCGAGTGTGGCAAGCACGCTAGGGGACGTAACCTTGCTAATAGGGCACTCATCTTTGACTGCTACTAACCCACCATGTGATTTGATTTGGCCAAATTCTCTAAGCATTGCGACAATTGCTAACGCTTTGCTTAGGTATCACACCTTCCTCCCAAACGGCTCAACTTCATCCTTACCTCGTCATTCATGAAGTGGGGGATTAACATAGCGGGGAAACTTCTAATCATGCCGAGGCAACATGTCTTCATGTTGGCACTCACCGATTACTTCACCAAGTCGATAGAAGCCGAAGCCTTCACCCAAGTTAGGGACCAAAAGGTGAAGAGTTTTGTATAGAAGAACATCAACTGTTGGTTCAGCCTGCCGAAGGATATAGTTTTCGACAACGACCCCCAATTCATAAGCCCGATAGTTGAAAGATTATGAGATGAGATACTCGACACATGATTTAGAGTTAGCAGCGATAGTCTTTGCATTAAAGATATGGAGGCAATATCAATATGGAGCAAGGAGCAATATCTAAACCGACCATAAGAGTTTGAAGTACTTCTTCACTCAAAGGGAGCTGAATATGAGACAGAGGAGGTGGTTAGAGCTGGTCAAAGATTATGACTGTGAGATTAAGTATCAGCCTGGAAAAGCCAATATAGTAGCTGATGCCTTGAGTAGGAAAGCCTATTTGTCCCTACTCACAATGTAGAAATAATTATTAGAAGAATTGTACAAGGAATTGATTGAGGTGATACCAGAAAGGATTGCCGGGTTAGAAATTCAGTCCACTTTACTGGAAGAGATTAAATGTAATAACTCTTTCTAGCTAGTATACTTTGGGAAATATAATATGAAATCACTAAATATGTTATAAAAACAAATAAATACATAAGTAGAAGATAGTGGGCCCAAAAATTTCTTTACTTTTATATACTAAATTCTTTACAACAACAAAAGTATCATATATATAAACTCAAAATGCAGTAGACAGTAGTGCCATTCCCCTCCGCTTCTCGACGTTCCATTTGATAGCTTCTCATCTACTACTTGCAAAAACATTGAAAACAATGGGGTGAGCACTAATTTCTCAGTAAGTAAATCCGCTATGCTACTTTCTATCTTCGTTGCTCATATTTTGTATTTCTTTCCTTACATCACACTTCTCTTTTCTTCTCTATTGTTCTCTGTTCTGTCTCTACTCTTTCTCTATTCTTTCTCTATTTCTAATTTTTCACTTCTCATGATAGTAGGTATAGTATCATGCATAAGTATGATGCAAATGGACAAATGCATAGGATGTGCATTTTCTTTTCTATTTCTTATTCTATTTTTCTTTCTTTTCTGCGTTTCTTTCTTTCTCAGTTTCTCTTCTTTCTATTCTTTCTTTTCTTCTCTTTCTTTCTTTTGTTTGCTTTTCTATTCTTTCTATTCTCTTCTATTCTTTCTTTCTTTACCCATCAGACTCGGTTGAGGCATGGATTCGGAACCCGGGCCATGTGAGTGTATTTCTCGAATTCTTTCCTAGGTACAGCCTTATCCACATGCTCTTGTACGGACATGACAAGTCCTTCTTTCTTATTCCTAGGCCGCTCACTGAAGGCGGCGTACATGCGAGAAAATTCTTCTTGTCACTCACGGGTTCCCCATCGCAACAACCTCATCTTCTCTTTTATTCTTTTAGAAATTAGTATTCAATTTCTTTTCTTTTCTTTCTTTATTCTTTAATATTCTTAATGTTCTTAAATGCATGTATGCATGTAGATGGGCTTTTCTTATAATTCTTTCTCAATTGAAATTTTTATATGCAAGAATGCAATATGGCATGTAAACATATCATTCTCTAGTTTCTCTACCATCTACAAACTCATATCAAAATAATAAATCAACATACTCAGTCATGCACTTCTCTATGAAATTTCATCAATCAAACACTTTGTGTGTATAAATAAAGCAATAGGGTGATTATATCTCTATAGCAATCTCTAACCACCAAAATTTTGAAGCAAAGCTCCCTAAAAACAACTTCAAACCTAGCCAGGAAAATACACTCCATAACTCTACTCAAATTCTTTCTTGACTCATCCAAACTTCCATCACTTACTATAAACACAATTATCACTCCTCGTGGTGGAATTCTAACCATGAATTATCATCAATTCCATCAACAATTCTCAGCATTCAAGCATATAAAATACATATAAAAATTTCTCTACACACATTATTGCTCAAATCAAGGGCTAGGGTTGGATTTACTTACCTTGAACTTGGGAAGTTCCACACTAGAATCTCTTTCTTTGGTAGACTTCCTCTTCCTCTTAAACCCTTTGGATGCTTAGGATTGAATATCTACCAAAATCCAACCAAAAATCCTCTAAATTGCCTTAGAAATTTGATGAAGAAATTTAGAGAATTTGGGGATGAAAGTGGCATGTGAGGGGTAGAGAATGGTAGGGTTCTCATTCTTGAACCCTTAATATCTCATATTAATACTTATACTTTCCCATTTTGCCCTTATACTTTCTATGAAATTCCATCTTTGCCCTTTAGTCAATTACAAAAATATCCTCATTTCCATTGCATTCTCCATAAAATTCTACTACTTTTCACTCCCCACATTTACAACTAATTATGGGTAGAGTGGTCATTTTGCCCTTAAGGAAGTTTTCCAAAATTTTCTCAAAACTTCCAGCAAGTTCTTTGCCCCAACGAATTTTTTTTTCGCCTCGACGAAGCATTCCAGAGCATACGTCACTGCGGCAAACTTTCTTCTTTGCCGCGGCAAAGCCTGCAATTTTAAGAACTCGATTTGGGCAGAGAGTTCATTGCCATAACGACAAAAATCCTTTGCCGCAGCGAAGTCTGCAAGTTCCAATTTCTCAATCATTCACCTTGAAACAAACAAAACTAAGGGTATTAAAGCATAAATAAGTTATGTACCTCAATGTGGGAGTTACAATTCCCCCTCCCCCCTTAAAAGAATTTCGTTCTCGAAATTCAAACGAACAACTACAGATAACGATTCTGCATGTCTGGCTCTACCTCCCATGTAGCTTCTTCAACTTTGTGATTTCTCCATAGGACTTTCACTAACGGAATAATGTTATTTCGAAGCTTTTTAACCTTTTTGTCCAATATCTGTATTGATGCTCCTTATAAACGAGATTCTCTTCTAAGTCCACTTCTTCTACTTTTTGTATATGGGAGGGATCACTGACATACTTTCGAAGCATTAAGACATGGAACACAATGTGTACCTTGTCCATACTAGGTGGTAGCGCCAACTAATAAGCTACCTTTCCCACTTATTGTAACACTTCAAATGGGCCAATGTATCTCGGTGTTAACTTTTCTTTGCCGCCAAAATGCATTACTCGCTTATAGGGGGAAGCTTTTATAAACACATCATCACCAACTTCAAATTCAACATCTTTTCTCTTCAAATCTGCATAGCTTTTCTATCTATCTTGGGCTTGCTTCATTCTACTTCTAATGAACTTGACATCCTCTACCATTTTCTGAGTTATCTGTGGCCCAAGAGCTGTATTCAAAACATCTTTCTCTTTATCTCATCCCAATGCAGAGGAGATCTACATCGTCTACCATACAGGGCTTTATAAGGAGCCATCTTAATTGTAGACTGATAACTATTGTTATAGGCAAACTCCACCAAGGGTGATATCTCATGCCAGGTCATTCTATAATCCATACAACACGCTCTCAGCATGTCCTCAAGCACTTGGTTTGTTCTCTCAGTTTGGTCATCTGTCTAGGGATGATAGGTTGTACTAAATGCCAACCTACTACCCAAGTTTCTCTATAGACTAGTCTAGAAAGTTGAAACAAATCTTGAATCTCTATCTGATACTATTGTCTTCGGTACCCCATGAAGTCTAACTATCTCCTTAATGTAAATTTGGGCCAACTAATTCGAGGTAGTACTCTCCTTTACAGGAAGAAAATGGGCTGATTAAGTTAATTTGTCTACTATCACCCATATGGCATTATACCCTTTCTGAACTCTTGGAAGGCCTGTGATAAAATCCATTGATATACTCTCCCATTCCATTCAGGAATACTGAGTGGCTGAAGCAATCCTGGCGGCCTTTGATGTTTTACTTTCACCTATTGACGAACCAAACACTTAGCCACATAATCTCCGATATCTCTCTTCATACCTGGCCACAATAACTCTTCTTTAAGTCTTGGTACATCTTGGTTGCTCCTGGATGAGTAGTGTATGGTGTGTCTAAGCCTCCGTAAGTATTTTCTTCTTCAACTTAGTATCTTGGGGAATGCATAAGCGATTCCTGAAATGGAGAACTCCATCTAGCAGGTGGAATTCTGGTCTCTTGCCCTCAAGTACTTGCTGATTTATTTTCTGACTCCACTCATCAACTACTTGTAAAACCCCCCTCTAGTTAGGTATCCTCCGAATATCCCTCAACGAGAATCCCGGGGATACATGTTTGGAGAACGAATTGTATTTAGAAAAAAAAAAAACTGTGTAAGGATGATAATAATAATATCTGAAACATGCATATAAAATGTCATGTAGGATCCAAACATATAATTTCGAAACTTTAAGAATTTATCTATAAAATACACAATCAAAACATATTTGTAGGGTGGAAGATTCCAAAAGGTGTTTCACAAATATTTATCACTTACATTATTTACATCAAGATAAAAACATCGCGATGACAATAAATCATCTCTCCTCTCGTGTAGCCCTACTGTCTCTAGCATCCTTCGCTTCTATCTACCTACAAAGCAATCAACAAAAAAGGGTGAGCGCTAATCGCTCAGTAAGGAATGATCCATTTCATTCTAAATGTGCTATTTGACCTTTATTAAAACATATTTGTTAACACATCACTTATCTTTTACATCTAGGGATACTTCCCCTTTTATTTTTTTCCTTTTTATTTCATATGTCTTTCATCATTTTATCCCATGGCTATATAAACATCAATGCATACATAAACAAATAAATATGTAAACATAGTACACACACATTACATGTTATGATATAACATCTAAATATCATCTAACATGAGTATAAATCATCTCATGATGTAAATAACATCATAACTCATGTAGTGCAACTAAATGCATATGAAGCATTTAACGTGTAGCCGATTGGACTTTTCTTAGTGTCTTAAGTACTTCATATCATCTAGCCTGAAATTCATCTAGAGCTCATATCATTGAGAAGCATGCTTACGCGTTATTTAACATCTAAAGCATATATTCATCTTTCCTCAACCAGTATACGAGGATATGCTTACGCATTTCCCATCATGTCTATATGCATCTCTAACATCTTATGGCATGTAAATACATATTTTGGTGAGCTTAATACTTTTAATTCATCTATGGATTATCAATCCATTTACATTACCTCTTGCTCACATACATCATCTTAAAACATGTATTATATTGCATCTTCATGCCATTTCATAACATTAATCATGTATTGACATCATGACCATGTATATCTTTCAAAGATCATCTAACTAATGGGTAAACATTAGTACATGGCATACTTACAATAATACATTAATAATCAATTCATAATCATAAGAATTGATTATGTTAAATCTTAAACTTTAATAACCAGTTTATGCTTCAGGCCATTTTCCATCCTTTTCTCAAACGAATTGGCTCTTGGCATAAACATAAAAGTTATAGGTCTGTGTCTTAGCTTTCTAATGCTTCAAGAATCATCTCATTTCGATTTTTATAACTCAAGTTATGGTCGAAATACAGAAGCAGGGTTAACAAAACCCCTAAGCCCATTAAATCCGAATTTTCATATTAACTATGCCACATCAATTCCTATTGACATTAACCAATAGGTTAACTTGTGGATCAAATAAACCTCCCCTTAATAGTCTTTAACATCTTAAAGGAAGTGTAAAATCTCATTTCCATAATCATCCATTATTGCTATAACATTGTAAGCTAATGCAAACAACACATCAACACTTCTAATAGCAACCATTCAACACCATGTGGCCTCCAATACTACAATTTTTGCCACAATCAGTATCCACACTTCATTTTCTTCAATCAAACATAACAACTCATAAAACATAAAGAGCAATAACTTCATGTATAATGAATTCAAGGCAATAAGTAGAATAAATGAGTTCAACTACACTTGCCATCAACTAATTCTATGCCTTAAAGCCTTAATTTAAGGTTTCATAAAAATCTACAAACCCTAGCATAAACCCTAAAGTCATGGGAGGTTCTTCCTTACCTTTTTAAAGACTTCCTCCAACAAATCCTTTGCCTTTGACTTCTTTTACACCTTAATCCTACATATATAACATTATACCTCAACATCTACCTCAAATCTTCAAATCACATCAAAACTAAAGTTTTTAATCCTTACCTTAAACCCTTCAAATTGAAGATCCAAGGCTCCTATCTTGTTCTCCTTGAAAAATTATGCAAAACTCCTTGAAAACCTAGAGAAAGAAAGCTTGTTTCATGGAAGATTTGAGAGAAAATGGAAGAAATGTTGAAGAAAGGCTCTCTCCTTTGGCTTGAACGAATTTCATCTCATTTATAGGAAAATATTTCATTTATTTTCTAAAATTATGCTATTGGCCCAATTATTTTAATTGTATAACTCATAAGTCCTTAATTCTTCATATAAGGGCATTTTGGTCATTTCACACTAGACATAATTATTACTTAATTAATGCCATTAAATGCAATGAAGCATACTCATTCTTCACCTTTTTAATGCTTATCCATAGGCAGAATGACCATTTCGCCCCTAATGCCTTTCTATGGATAATTGATTCATACCGTTCTAAGTGAATCGGTTATTTTGCCTTAGTTAGATTTTATGCTTTTTAACATAAAATTAACATCTAAATGACTATTTTGAGTTAGGAATATACCTCTGACATCTTGGGTATAACACTACTTGTTTTTCTTTAATCTCTTCTAGTAAAGTAGATTGAATTTCTAACATGGCAATCCTTCCTAATATTAAGTCAATCTGTTCCCTACACAATTCTTTCAATAATTCTTTCTGCCTTGTGAGTCGGGACAAATAGGCTTTTCTACTCAAGGCATCAACTACTACATTGGCTTTTCTAGGCTGATACTTGATCTCACAGTCATAATCTTTAACTAGCTCTAACCATCTCCTTTGTCTTATATTCAGCTCCCTTTGAGTAAAGAAGTACTTCAAACTCTTGTGGTTGGTGTATATATTACTCTTATCACCATATAGGTAATGCCTCCATATCTTTAATGCAAAGATTACAACTACCAACTCTAAATCATGTGTAGGGTATCTTGTCTTATACTCTTTCAACTATTGAGAAGCATAAGCTATTACCCTACCCAACTGCATCAACACAACACCAAGTCTCTGTAACGAGGCATCTGTATAAATATCATAATCTACATCCTCTTGTGGTCTTTTCTTTAACTCTTGGAAACTTTCTTCACAAGCATCTGACCATACGAAATGAGTTCTTTGTTTGGTAAGAGTTGTCAGCAGCTTAGCCAACTGGGCAAATCCTGCTACAAACAGCCTATAATAGCCTGCTAACCCTAAGAAACTTCTAACTTCCTTTACTATCTTTGGATTTTGCCACTCAAGAATTGCCTTCACCTTACTAGGATCCACTGATATAACTTCTTTAGAGACAGTATAGCCCAGAAAGATAACTTGATCTAGCCAAAACTCACACTTAGAAAATTTGGCAAATAGCTTCTTATTTCTCAATTGTTCCAATGCAAATCTTAAGCGTTGCTCATGCTCCTCTCTTGATTTAGAATAAACCAGGATGTCATCAATAAATATCACTATAAAATTGATCAAGACAATCGTGAAACACCCGGTTCATTTAGTCCATAACGACTGCTGGGACATTGGTTAACCTAAAAGTCATCACCACAAATTCATAATGCCCATATCTAGTTTGAAAGGTAGTCTTAGCAATATCTTGTGCTGCCACTCTTATTTGGTGATAACCTAACCTCAAATCAATCTCTGAAAATACTTCTGCTCCTTTTAGCTGATCAAATAAATCATCTATGCGAGGTAATGGGGACTTATTCTTCACTGTCACTTTATTCAACTCTTTGTAATGTATGCACATCTTTAGCGACCCATCTTTCTTCTTCTCAAATAATATTAGGGCTCCCCAAGGAGAATGGTTGGGTCCTATAAAACCCTTGTCTAGGAGTTCTTGAAGTTGCTTCTTTAACTCCTGAAGCTCGGTTGGGGCCATCTGGTAAGGGGCTTTAGAAATTGGTGTTGTCCTTGCTGCTAGCTCAATGTTGAATTCTACTTCTCTTTTCGGAGGTAAACCTGACAAATCTTTCGAAAATACATCTAAAAACTCCCTGACCACTGGCACACTCCAAATCTCTAGTTGTGGGTGCTGCGTGTTCACTACAACATGCAATATGTAGCAAGTATACTAATCGCACAAGTAATATAATGATGAGTGAGTATCGTTCCCATGAGGATTGGTCGTTAAGCACTAAGTTTCCTAACGTTCTCAAGTTGAAGCTATCGAATTCTTTTTGGATTTGAGGGAACAATTTAAACTATAATTAAAACAAAATTTACTAAATTAAACTTAAACTATGAAAGCAAGAATTAAACGGGATAAAATCAATTCAAACAAACGGGTAGGGTTTCGACTTCATTCGGACTCTATGGGTTAAACTTTAAGAATTAAACTAAATTCAATTTCTCATGCATTGATTGTAAATCGAACTCTCTAAGGTGTCCAACATACCTTCTCAGGCTATGTTGTCCTACTCTTCCCTATTAACCTTCCGCACCCAACAAAATGAAAGTTAATAAATCTAAGTTCATTAAGCACAAGAATCCTAGATTGATTTCATCGGTTCTTGAATCTATCTCTAGCATCCAATAATACAACTGTGATTATCCAAGATGCTTAACATAAATTATCTCTCGATCTCATCATGATCATGACATACAAACAATAAAAACAGAATAATCACACAATCAACACAAAATTATATGAAATTAATAATCATCAATTCTCTAACCCATTAGAATCCGAACTACATCAAACCCTAACCCAAAATAGGTTATTTCATGGCTAAATCAAATAAACAAATAAAAGAAATGAAAAACTCTAGGTTCAACATAATGGATGCAAAAGAAAAGGAAAAGAATCTCCCCAATTTGATGAATCCACTGGTTTCCTCGAATCTTCCAACCTTGGTAATCCAAAAATCACTCAAAAATTAATATGAAAATATGTGAAAAACTCTCTCTATCACTCCACGAACGCCCTAGACAAATAGACTAAGTCTCCAATTTATACCTCGCCCAAAATAATAAAACGTAGCCTAAACACGAAACTGTGCATTTTACAAAAAGTAGAATACACAGACTTCGCCGCGGCGAAGAAGGAATCTCATATTTGAATTTGGTGCGTCACTGGCCTATTTCGTCGTGGCGAAGAACAACCTTTGCCGTGGCGAAGCTTCCTGAAGAATTCTGAAATTCCAGAATTACCCTCCACGTGCTTATGAGTCCAAAGACTCCAAATCCACCTTTATTCGCTCCAAATTTCCATTTTTAACCTGAAACATGAAATGTAAGGAATTAAGTATCAATTCAGGCAAAAATAGACTAAGAAGTATCTAAACTCCTGCCTAAAAGCTTAAATAAACTAGTATAATCCTCGGATTATCAAATACCCCCAAACTAAGGTGATGCTTGTCCCCGAGCATATAGTACAAAACTCACGAAAACAAAAACAATAAACAAACGAACAAAAACAAGAAACACTCACACAAAAAAAACTGAAAAATTTAACAAAAACCAACAAGACTCAAACTCAACAAACGAATTGCCTAGAATTTACAAAAGTCTCAAAAGTTGTTGAAAAATTATTATCAGGAAATGTTCAACACTCCAAGAAGTTATAAGCTATATCGACTGTCTTCCTTTATCAGTCCACCGAGTAGGTGATCCCTACTTCAATCCACATTCCAACTTCCCGGATTATTTTATGCAAAAATGTAAAGTTTATCAAATGGTGGCAGACTCCATAAGCCTAAATATCGAACTACTCTCCACTAATGAGGACTAGACAAAGATGAGAATCAAAAGGTCTTTAAAAGCTTGTAACGTTAGGCTCGGGTAGTGGGTTCCAAGAAAAGGATAGGAATAACAAAGTAAGAGAACTCGGTTTTCCTCATGTAAACACTCAAGTCAAATCAAACTCCACTTCTTTTCAACCATCAATCAATGTGTCCACTTATTTACAACCCTCAAACTCGTATCTTTAATTTTTTTTTTCTGAAACCAAAAATGCGCGGGTTTAAGGAGTACGTGGCGTTGTTAAACCAGAGGTTGCCAAGTACTGCCAGGCAGTTTTTAAGGCGGTTACTAGTTTCCAGTCGATATACCCTTAAACTCGGCAAAAGAAATTATTTATTTATTTTTTTTCCTCTGCCCTTCTCACAACCCCCAAACTATTCTTTTGGCTTATTCGTACAACTCTTTTTCCGTTCTTTGTATTTGCACTAAGGCCGAATTCTCCTAAGGGTACGACAAAGTGTTTAGGGTAAAAGGATCAGACAATTTTCGGTTTTCCAAGAAAAATAAAGCAAATCTGATTCATACGGCTCAAACGGGTGACTAGGGACAGTTTCATTCCTGGGTCGGCTAAAAAGGCTCAATCGTTCCAAAAAGAATGCCTAAATCATCTCCTTAACCATGTCTAATCCTAGAATTTTGCCTCAAGCACTTCTCTACTAGGTTCTAGAGTCCACTAACATTATCAAACTTCACCTAATCACATAAAATGAATCTAAGCATGCTGAAATAAATGAAAATTGTGGCTGAACCACTCAACAAACCTCAATCAAAATCCAGTCAATAACATAAACTTGAAGCAATGCTTAACATTTCTCAACAATAAAATTGCAACAACCCTATTCTCATCATTGATTTATACAATTCATCATCGGCAAAAACAATCAAACTAAAGAAAAAATTAACTAAAGTTTTGATGTCCATTTTTTTTTTGGTCTAAGGTGTACGTGGCGTTGTTATACCAAAGGTTGCCAAGTACTGCTAGGCAGTTTTTAAGGCGGGTTTTGGTTTCCAGCCAGTATACCCTTAAACTATACCCTTATTTCTATTTCCTACCCCCAAACTAAATATGACACTATCCCCAATGTTCCATTACACATAAATCAGGAATAGAAAATAAAAAATAACAAAGGTACGAGAAAGCTCCCTAGTTAATCCATGAAGTGTCGCTCCACAATGCACACCCGGTCTCGGACTTTTCATTACCCAGAATCTATCAAAACAATTGAAACTATGGTGTCCCTTGTGTTAGCAAAAATTCACAAACTAACTTGAAAATATTACAACCTAATCTCGTCTTTGCAACAACTACAAATTAAAAGAAAACAACTAAAACAACTACACAATCCAAAACCAAAAATATAAACCGAGTTTAATGTTTCAAATGAAAAACCAATTCAATTAAAACAAAAATAAAATAAAGAAAAACAAAAATAGGTGCTACGATGCTCATTCTTCTCCTCCCTCGTCTTCCTCTTCTTCTTCTTCTTCTGCTTCTGATTCTGATTCGAAGCCCATCCACTCATCTGAATCCCAATCGGCCCATTAGTATGCTGAAGTGTCAATGTTAAGCTCTTTAAAGTTATTCTTTTGCATCTCATACATCATCTAGGTCTGCTCAACCAACCAATCTTGACGTTTTTTCATCCGTTTCATCAAACCCATCATCTGATGCATCATCTCTTTTTGTGTAGTTGTGGGGCTGGAGGATGTGACAGGGCCTTGTGTAGTTCTCTGCAGTTTCATTCCTGCCCTTGGTTGATCAGCTTTTGGATGTTCAAGATGCTTCTGGAAATAATCTGTATCGAGGATAGGGGCAGCATGAATACGTTGCTCATCGTCTCCTACCTTGGCTCCAGCTTTAATGCACAAAACTGTGATGAGATGTGGGAAGGAATAACTTGATCGCCCTGGTTATGATGAATGTTGTTAAAGATAATTCTTCCCACATCGATACTCTTTCCTGTGGCAATGGAATAAAGCAGTAATTCTTTTTCGTAAGTTACTGTACTATAGTGCGTTTTCGGCATCAACTTCGCACTAACAAAATACTGCCACACTCGAGCAACTGGTGTCAAAGAAGTTCCCTTAATGGTCTTCTTTTGTTTCTTTGACACTGACCAAGTTGCCTCCGGTTTTGCAATGACCGGAGGAATGATACTATCCTCAAACCGTGTCCCCCTAAACCTTCCACACTCATCCTGATCAAATCCGGGCAGGTTGTAAAACTTGTTGATCTCATCTGCTGTGAATGGCACATCAACCCCTCTCACAAATGCAAAACCCTCATCACACTCCGGGAGATTGGCATAAAACTCCCTCACTAGCGGCTCTACAGTCGGTTGTGTAGGAGCACTCATGAACAGTTCCCATCATCTCCCTCGACTCCAATCCAACGCCTGACTCGCGGTCAATCCGCGCTCAGGAATGAAGCCCTTATCTCTCCTTTGGATAGCCGCTTGATACCATTTCTGGGCGTCTTCATTCACAAAACGGCTATCCGCTTTCTTTCCTTTTCCCTTTTCCTTTGTATGGCAACTTAATTTTGGGTGCCATTTCCTATAATCCAATTCACAACACAACCCAAAAATTCAAGCCTAGGTTCCCACACGACCAATTCAAACCTGAAAAAGAAAATGAACAACACTTCCAAAAATCTGCAATCAGACCCCCAAACTTTGATTTCTCCGAATTCAACAACACACTCCAAAAATTCAACACCCACACTTCTCAAAATCACAACAAGCACAATAAATCCTTCTTCAACAAAATCCAACTCACAATATTCGCAATTCAACCAAAAATAAATTTCTCAGATCTACAACTTAAAACTTGAAATTTTGCGAAAATGAGTTAAGGGAACTTGAGATCTTACCAATATGAAGGATTATTTGCTACCAATTTCCTCAAAATCAGCCCAGATTGGAAAGCCCCAAATTTCTTGAACTTGTATTTTTTGTGAAATTTGTTGTTGAAATGAGTTGTTTTGGTGTTTATGAAGGTTAATGAGTGAAAACTTTGGTTGGGAAAGCACTTGGGAGGCAAAGGATTGAGATTGGACAAATTTTCTCTCAAAAATATTTGAAAAAACGCATGGAAAATTAAAAGCGAAAGCGAGTTTATATAGAAAACCTTCTTCGCCGCGGCGAAGTTCTTTGTGTATGAACCCTAATTGGAAACCCAGGTTTCGCCTCGGTGAAGAACAAACTTCGCCGAGTTGAAGTTCTTCGTTCATGAACACTAATTTGAAACCCAGTTTTCACTGCGGTGAAGAAAAATACTTCGCCGGGGAGAAAAATTATAGTGGCTAATCGCCACGGCGAAATTTTCTTAGAAAAATTTTGTCCAACCTTCTTCGCAGCGGCGAAGACAAATTCCTCGTCGGGGCGATAAAATACAGTAGCTATCACAAAAATTCAGGGTGCTTCGCTTCGGCGAAGTCTAGGACTTGCAAAATTAATTTTTACCTAATGTGCGTCGCCGCGGCGAAGAATACTTCTTTGCCCCGGCGAATTCTGGAGCATTTTCCCTCTTGTATTAGCGAAAACTTCACCTGAAACACCCAAAAACACAAAAAATTTAAAAAGAATAAAAAACATTCAACACACTGAAATAAAAAATAAATTAATAAAAATTTAAACACTTGGGTTGCCTCCCAAGAAGCGCTTGTTTATAGTCGGTAAGCTCGACTCTCTCAATTTTTCAAGTTGGAATGTCAAGCCGTAATGGATGGATTTGCAACTCATCACCCCATCAATGTATGGCTTCAATCTCTGTCCATTGACCGTAAAAGTGCCCTTTTCTTCATGTGTAACTTCCACTGCTCTAGATGAGTGAATCCTTGTAATAGTGAATGGGTCAGACCATCTAGACTTAAGTTTTCTGGGGAATAGCCTAACTCTAGAGTTGAACAATAGCACTTTTTGCCCCACTTCAAAATCCTTCTTCCTGATATGCTTGTCATGCCACCTTTTTGTCTTCTCCTTGTAAATTCGAGCATTTTCATATGCTTCGAGACGGAACTCATCGAGTCCGTTCAAAGTCAGCATCCTTTCCTCCCTAGCAACTCTTAAATCCATATTTAGCTACTTGACTGCCCAATATGCTTTAGGCTCGAGTTCTAATGGTAAGTGACATGCTTTCCCATAAACCATTCTAAATGGGGACATACCAATCGGATTCTTGAATGCAGTTCGGTAGGCCCACAATGCATCATCCAATTTCCGTGACCAATCCTTCCTGGATGCATTAACTGTCTTTTCTAAAATGCCTTTAAGCTCTCTATTGGATAGTTCCACTTGCCCACTTGTTTGTGGATGGTAAGGCGTTGCAACTCTATGTGTCACTCCATACTTACCCAACAGTGCATCCAATTGCCTATTCCAAAAGTGGGAACCTCCATCACTAATAATTGCCCGTGGTACCCCAAACCTTGAGAAAATATGCTTTCTCACAAATATAATCACAACCCTGGCATCATTAGTCGGCAATGCAACTGCTTCCACCCACTTTGACACATAATCCACCGCTATTAAGATATATGCATTCCCAAAAGAGTTTGGGAAGGGACCCATGAAATCAATCCCCCACACATCAAAAAAGCTCAACCACCAGGATGTTATTCAACAGCATCTCATCTCTTTTTGAAATATTACCACTCCGTTGACACTGGTCGCACTCCTGAATCATCCGAAAAGAATCCTTAAAGAGGGTTGGCCAATAAAACCCCGATTGTAAAACCTTGGCTACTGTCCTAGTTCCTCCAAAATGGCCACCTACTTCCCTCTCATGACAATGTCGTAAAATGTTTTTCATCTCCTCCTTCGGGACACATCTTCGTATCACTTGGTCCGCATAGTGTCTGTATAGAAATGGTTTTTCCCAAAAGTAGTATTTCAAATCTGAGAAAAATTTTCTCTTTTGTTGGAACGTCATATCACTTGGGAGCACCCTTGATGACAAATAATTTGCAAAATCTGCATACCATGGTGCTTCATCCACTCTCATCAACTTCTCATCTGGAAAAGTTTCTCTAATGGGGATTTCCTCCACAATTCCATGAAGTGGTTCTTAATTCTCGATAAGTGATCTGCCACCATATTTTCTGACTCCTTCTTATCGCGAATTTCCAACTCAAATTCCTGAAGCAAAAGGATCCATCTTATTAGCCGAGGTTTCGCTTTTTGCTTTGCCAATAGGTGCCTGAGTGCTAAATGGTTTGTGAAGACGATCACCTTTGCACCTAACAAATACGAACGAAACTTGTCAAAAGCAAAAACTACAGCCAAGAATTCTTTTTCAGTGGTGGTGTAATTCAATTGTGCATCAGTGAGTGTTTTGCTAGCATATTGAATTACATGCAACAGTTTGTTCTTCCGCTGTCCTAAAACTACCCTTAAAGCAAAATTACTAGGATCACACATTAATTCAAATAGCAGTCCCCAATCGGGAACGGCAATAATAGGTGCAGAAACTAATAATTTTTTCAGAGTTAGAAAAGCATGCATGCATTCATCATTAAAGTCAAAAACAACATCTTTATTCAACAAATTGCACAAGGGTTTAGAAATCTTAGAAAAATCCTTGATGAAGCGTCTGTAAAACCCTGCATGCCCCAAGAAACTTCGTACTGCTTTGACAGTCGATGGCAGTGGTAGCTTCTCTATCACTTTAGTCTTTGCTCCATCAACTTCTATTTCGTCCTTTGAAATCCTATGACCGAGCACTATTCCCTCCTGGACCATGAAATGACACTTCTCCCAATTGAGCACCAGGTTCGTCTCCTTACATCGCTACAAAACAAGAGAAAGATTAGTTAGACAACTATCAAAAGATGAACCAAAAACTGAGAAGTCATCCAAGAAAACTTCTATGAACCGTTCCACCATGTCTCCAAAGATTGACATCATGCATCTCTAGAATGTTGCTGGTGCATTACATAACCCAAAAGGCATCCTTCGATAAGCAAAGGTGTCGTAGGGACAAGTAAAGGTCGTTTTCTCTTGATCCTCATGAGCGATGGAAATTTAGTTGTATCCTGAATACCCATCCAGGAAACAGTAATAGGCATGTCCTACCAACCTCTCCAACATCTGATCAATGAAAGGTAGTGGAAAATGATCTTTCCTTGTCGCCTCATTCAATTTCTGGTAATCAATGCACACTCTCCAGCCCGTCATCGTCCTAGTTGGTATCAATTCATTACTCTCATTCCTTACTACCGTGATACCTCTCTTCTTCGGGACCACTTGTACCGGGCTCACCCATGGACTGTCGGAAATATGATAGATAATCCCCGAGTCTAAGAGTTTCACCACCTCCTTCATCGAAGGATTCAATCTTCGTTGTGGTTGCACCCTAGGCTTAATATCATCCTCCATGAGTATCTTATGCATGCAAAATGATGGCGAGATGCCTTTAATGTTCGAAATCGTCCATCCAATTGCTAGTCTATGTTCCCTCAACACCCTAATCAACCGCTCTTCCTCCAATTTACTCAATCCTGAACTAATGATCACTGGGATGGTTTCTGAGTCCCTAAGATATACATATTTAAGGTGGGAAGGTAAAGGTTTTAACTCAAGCTTTGGAGGTTCTTTTTTTTTTTTTCCTTTTCCTTCTCTTTTTCGAAATCAAACTCCTCAAATTCTAAATCCTAACTCTCATCAGTCGGTTGAAGTGCTTCTAACAACCTAGCACATGCATTACTCGTCAAATCATCTACCTCTACTGTTTTGGATTTGGCTATACATGCTTCTAAAGGTAATTATGAGGTGTTTTCTTCAATGGATTCCACTACCAATTTGTCCACCACATCGACACTAAGACATTGAAAGTTACTGTTTCATCTTGAACTCTCAACAGTAACTTTCCTTCCTGCACCTCAATAAGTGCTCTCCCCGTGGCCAATAATGGTCGGCCCAAAATCAGAGGAATTTCTTTATCCTCTTCCATGTCCAACACCACAAAATTTGCAGGAAAACTTATCTTGTCCACCTTCACCAACACATCCTTTACAACCCCCCTCGGGTGTTTTATGGACCTATCCGCTAGTTGCAACGACATGGTCGTTGGCTTCACTTCACCAATTCCCAATTTCCTGAAAACAGAAAAGGCCATTAAATTAATACTAGCACCTAAATCACATTAAACCCGATCAAACATAATATCTCCTATGATACAAGGAATAGTAAAACTCCATGGATCTTTGAGCTTTGGGGGTAACTTCTTTTGGAGAATGGCACTGCACTCCTCCGTAAGCATTATCGTTTCCTCATCTTCTAACTTCCTTTTGTTCGAGAGGATTTTCTTTAGGAACTTCGCGTAGCTTGGCATCTGCTGCAATGCATCTGCGAAAGGAATGTTAATATGCAATTTTTTTAAAAATTTCAATAAAATTTAAAAACTGCTTATCCTGATTTTTCTTCTTTAGTCTCTGAGGAAAAGGCACGGGTGGAGTGTGATGTGCCAATTCTGGTGGTATCTCGGGGAATGGCAATTTCTCCTTCTTCTTTTGCCTTTCATCCTTCTTCTTGTTCTCTTCCTCAAAATCGCTTGGTTTCCCATCCACTACAATCTCTTCATCAACTTCCTCTTCAGATTCTTCCTTTTCAGTTTCTTTCTTTCCAGCTTGTTCAACCTCTTCCAAAACTGTCCCACTCCTCAAAATAATGGCATCTGCTTGCTCACATGGGTCAGTGACTGTATTGCATGGTAAAGAACCCTGTGGTCTCTCATTAAGCTTCTCGGCCAATTGGCCCATTTGTACCTCAAGATTCCGAATGGACTCCCCTTGATTTCTAAAATTTGTCCTCGTCTCATTCATAAACCCCGTGGTCTCCTGCATGAATTTTCCAAACATGTCCTCCAACTTTGTCACTTTTGGATCTCCCAGTTGATTATTCACCCCTTGTTGGTTATTTGGAACTGTCCTCTGGTTCCATTGATTAATTTGCTGGTTCTGATTTTCCCAAGCCAGATTTGGATGATTTCTCCACCCCGAGTTGTATGTGTTGGAGTACGGGTTGTTTGGTTGTGATCTGATTTCCTGTTAAGTAGTTCACTTGCTCCGATGATGAAGATGATGAAGCAAATGTGTTCCCCACTTGACACTCGCTGCTCACATGGTTTCCTGCACAAAAATCAGAAGTTAGTTGAGGTACTTGTACAGAGTTTACCTGCACACTTCCCAAATGTTTTTTGAAGTGCCGTGAGTTGGGCTGAGATGGCTGTGAAGGCATCAACTTCATGAAGACTCGAAGATTTTCTTGGTATTACTCTTTCATTTGGTCTTTGATAGTTGTTGCTTGCCAAAACCTCAAGTAACTCATAAGCCTCCTCTGGTGTCTTATTCTGCAAGGCTTCTCTTGATGCTGTATCTACCATGGTTTTTACTTTACCCATCAGTCCATTGTAGAATGTTTGGACTTGAAGCCAAACTGGCAACCCATGGTGTGGACATTTCCTCATTAACTCCTTGTACCTCTCCCAAGCCTCATACAATGACTCTGACTCATCTTCTAGAAATGATGTGATATCATTTCTGAGTTTTGCTGATTTAGCTGGAGGGAAGAACTTGGTAAGGAATTTCTGTGCTAGATCATTCCAAGTTGTGATAGTTCCTAGTGGTAGTGCCATTAACCACCCCTTTGCTTTATCCCCCAACGAGAATGGGAATAACCTCAGTCTAATGGCATCATTCGATACTCTGTTCGACTTGAAGGTGTCACAAATTTCCAAGAAATTTGCAATATGATGATTCGGATCTTCCTTCAAATCTCCATTAAACCTTACCGACTGCTGGATCATCTGAATGATTGCCGGCTTAATCTCAAAGTTGTTGGCTTGCACCGTAGGCCCAGTAATACTCGACCCACTGCCATTAACCGTAGGAACTGAGAATTCCCTTAGTGTCCTGTTTTCTGGTTCTGCCATTTCAACAACTATCTCTTCTATTTCAATCACAAAATTCTCTCTTTCTCTTTCTCTCCTGTCTCTGTTAAGTTGTCTGGTGGTTCTCTTAATCTCAAGATCAACAGGAACCACTGGCTGACATCTCGCTCTTTGCATAAACTACACAAAATCAACAAAGGAAAGTGAGATCACAAACCAACTGAAAATTTAAAACAAAAATTATAACTTCAATCTAGCTAACTATAGAAAAACTCAATGTTAACTTAAAACTCAATCCCCGGCAATGGCGCCAAAAACTTGTTGCGTGTTTACTACAACATGCAATATGTAGCAAGTATACTAATCACACAAGTAATATAATGATGAGTGAGTATCATTCCCATGGGGATTGGTCGCTAAGCACTAAGTTTCCTAACGTTCTCAAGTTGAAGCTATCGAATTCTTTTTGGATTTGAGGGAACAATTTAAACTGTAATTAAAACAAAATTTACTAAATTAAACTTAAACTATGAAAGCAAGAATTAAACGGGATAAAATCAATTCAAACAAATGGGTAGGGTTTCGACTTCATTCAGACTCTATGGGTTAAACTTTAAGAATTAAACTAAATTCAATTTCTCATGCATTGATTGTAAATCGAACTCTCTAAGGTGTCCAATATACCTTCTCAGGCTATGTTGTCCTACTGTTCCCTATTAACCTTCCGCACCCAACAAAATGAAAGTTAATAAATCTAAGTTCATTAAGCACAAGAATCCTAGATTGATTTCATCGGTTCTTGAATCTATCTCTAGCATCTAATAATACAACGGTGATTATCCAAGACGCTTAACATAAATTATCTCTCGATCTCATCATGTTCATCACATACAAACAATAAAAACAGAATAATCACACAATCAACACAAAATTATATGAAATTAATAATCATCAATTCTCTAACCCATTAGAATCCGAACTACATCAAAACCCTAACCCAAAATAGGTTAGTTCAGGGCTAAATCAAATAAACAAATAAAAGAAATGAAAAACTCCAGGTTGAACATAATGGATACAAAAGAAAAGGAAAAGAATCTCCCCAATTTGATGAATCCACTGGTTTCCTCGAATCTTCCAACCTTGTTAATCCAAAAATCACTCAAAAATTAATATGAAAATAATGTGAAAAGCTCTCTCTATCACTCCACGAACGCCCTAGACAAATAGACTAAGTCTCCAATTTATACCTCGCCCAAAATAATACAACTTAGCCTAAACACGAAACTGTGCGTTTTACAAAAAGTAGAATACGCAAACTTCGCCGCCGCGGTGAAGAAGGAATCTCAAATCTGAATCTGGTGTGTCACTGGCCCTTTTCGCCGTGGCAAAGAACAACCTTCGCCGCGGCGAAGCTTCCTGAAGAATTCTGAAATTCCAGAATTGTCCTCCGCGTGCTTTTGAGTCCAAAAACTCCAAATCCACCTTTATTCGCTCCAAATTTCCATTTTTAACCTGAAACATGAAATGTAAGGAATTAAGTATCAATTCAGGAAAAAATAGACTAAGAAGTATCTAAAATCTTGCCTAAAAGCTTAAATAAACTAGTATAATCCTCGGATTATCAGTGGGACACCACTACCGTGCACTACATGAGCAATATACCCAGAGCACCCTTTCCTTAACATCTTTCTGACCTTCATACTACTGATTAACATGCTAAGTTAATGGCCGTCTCTAAAAGTAAACTTATCACCATCATCAAGATTAAATCATGCTTTCTTCTTTCAACAATCAATCTCTACTCTATATCTCCCTAGGAAATCCATGCCCAAAATAACATCAAAGTTGGGCATGTCATACACAATCAAATCCACCAATAACTCCCTTCCATGGATCACTACGGACTCCCCTGGAATCAACTCCTAGGTCACCACACTAACATCATCTAGTAATTCTATCTTCATGGGACAATCCACTCTAATAAGTCTCAAACCTAATTTTTCTATCATCCCATGTGTAACAAAAAAGTGTGTAGCTCTAGAATCAATCAATGCATAAAGAGGAACTGAATGAAATAACGATTGACCGGTAACTGCAGATGGACTAGCCTCAACTTCACTCTATGCCACTGTAAACACCCGAGCATTGATACCTCTGGAAGTTTGTGCTACCGGTGTCGGAGGGGCTTTGTAGTCTTTCATCATATGCCCTGGCTATCAGCATCTATAACATACATTCCGGCTCAACTCTCTTAAGCACTCCCTTGGATACGCTCTCCCACACTTCGGACATGGGAAAAGCTTAGTAGTCCTTGGCCGTTTACTCTACCAAACTCTTCTATTCTTCTTAGGCTGAAATCTCTTCTTATTTCTCACTTCCCTATTTCTTGAAACATCACTGCTCTCTCCCGGTGGAGTAGGAGATGGGTCACTTGATACTGCTATTGATGGACCCGCTGGGGTGAGCTTGTTCACAAATATCTTAGCCCGTAAGGCTTGCTTCAAAGCTTCACTATAGGTCTGGGGGGGTTCAACACCTACCATCACAACATGGGCTATTTTTGGTTTCATCCCATGAACAAACTTATCCTTCCTTAACTCTGGTGTGTTCACTATACCAGGTGCAAACCTTGCAAGGGAATTAAATCTCATAGAGTACTCCTTACTGAACTAAAGCATTACTGTATACTGATAAATTCTTGAATCTTCTCATGAACCAGGTCAACTATTATATACTCAGCCTCAAACAGTCTCTTAAACTCTCCCTAGGTCATAGAAGCTATCTTATGAGTATCTTCCATCAATTCCCACCATATTCGGGCATCACCCCGAAACAGGAAACTTGCATACTGAATCCTTTCTCTATCTGTCATAGGAAAAAGCACTCTCGTACGCTCTACAGACTTAAACCATTCTTCTGCCTCTAATGGGTCTATTGTACCCCTAAATTTTGATGGCTAATGTTGACTTGGCAACCCATATATAGGCTCAATACGATTCTACACTGTTGGGGGTACCAGCCTTTCTCTTTTTTCTCTAGTGTCGGTACACGAACTGGGGTTTCAACTCTCTCTCTAATACAACTCTTCCTTAATTCTCTATTAACACTTGCTATATCATAATACAGATCCTCGCTTCATCGAGGACAAGAGGAGTAGATTCTAGCGGGTTGGAAGGTTCCCCCGTACTCATTGTATTCTTACTACCTGCCTGGGTTCTACGTCTCATCTACAAAACAACAACAACACTTGAATCAACTCAAATAACTCATCTACAACAATAAGTAAGGAAAGAAATAAATTACTACAGTCGGCTACGGGACGTCAATGCGGTGGGAAGGCACACTGTCAAATCCCAAAATCTTTGCTTTGATACCAAAAATGTAATAACTCTTTCCAGCTAGTATACTTTGGGAAATAAAATATGAAATCACTAAATATGTTATAAAAACTAATAAATATATAGTAGAAGATAGTGGGCCCAAAAATTTCTTTACTTTTATATGCTAAATTCTTTACAAGAACAAAAGTATCATATACATAAACTCAAAATGCAGTGGACAGTAATGCCATTCGCCTCCACTTCTCGACGTTCCATCCGACCGCTTCTCACCTACTACCTACAAAAACATTGAAAATAACGGGGTGACACTAATTGCTCAGTAAGTAAATCCGCTATGCTACTCTTCTATCTCCATTGCTCATATTCTGTATTTCTTTCCTTACATCACACTTCTCTATTCTTCTATGTTCTTTCTCTATTCTTTCTCTATTTCTAATTTCTCACTACTCATGACAGTAGGCATAGTATCATGCATAAGTATGATGCAAATGCACAAATGCATAGGATGTGCTTTTTCTTTTCTGTTTCTTATTCTATTTTTCTTTCTTTCTTTGTTTCTCTTCTTTCTTTCTTTTCTTTGCTTTCTATTCTTTCTTTTCTTTTCTTTTCTCCTTGTCTATTCTTTCTTTTCTTCTTTTTCTTTCTTTTCCATTCTTTCTTTTCTTCTCTTTCTTTCTTTGCTGATCAGACTTGGTTGAGGCATGGATTCAGAACCCTGGCCATGTGAGTGTATTTCTCAAATTCTTTCTTGGGTACAGTCCTCATCCACATGCACTCTTACGGACTGTACAAATTCTTCTTTCTTATTCTTAAGCCGCTCACTTAAGGCGGCGTGCATGCGGGAAAATTCTTTTTGTCACTCACGGGTTCCCGATCGCAACAACTTCCTCTTCTCTTTTACTCTTTTAGAAATTAGTATTCAATTTCTTTTCTTTTCTTTTCTTTTCTTTAATAGTTTTCTTTTCTTTCTTTATTCTTTAATATTCTTAATGTTCTTAAATGATGTATGCATGTAGATGGGCTTTTCTTATGATTCTTTCTCAATTGAAATGTTTATATGCAAGAATACAATATGGCATGTAAACATATCATTCTCTAGTTTCTCTACCATCTACAAACTCATATCAAAATAATAAATCAACATACTCATGCATGCACTTCTTTATGAAATTTCATCAAACAATTTGTATGCACAAATAAAGCAATAGGGTGGTTATATCTCTATTAAAATCTCTAACCGCCAAAATTTTGGAGCAAAGCTCCCAAAAAACAACTTCAAACCTGGCCAAGAAAATACACTTCATAACTCTACTCAAATTCTTTCTTAACTCATCCAAACTTCCATCACTTACTAAAAACACAATCATCACTCCTCATGGTGGAATTCTAACCATGAATCATCATCAATTCTATCATCAATTCTCAATATTCAAGCATATAAAATACATATAAAAATTTCTCTACACACATTATTGCTCAAACCAAGGGCTAGGGTTGGATTTACTTACCTTGAACTTTGGTAGTTCCATACTAGAATCTCTTTCTTTGTTAGACTTCCTGTAATGACTCTCTCTCTAACTAGTATACTCGTAAAATAAATAGTAAAATTCACTAAATATATATATTACAAAAATATACATGTAGATGAGTATAAAATAATGGGCCCAATTTTTCTTTATATATACAAAACTATACATAGTGTAAATAAATTTCTCAAGAAGCTCGACACTGTTGCCCGACCCTTCCGTATCTTGACATTCCAAGTGACCGCATCTCATCTACTACCTGCAAAAACATTGAAAACGACGGGATGAGCACTAATTGCTCAGTAAGTAAACCTGCTATGCTACCCTTCTATCTCTGTTGCTCATATTCTGAATTCTTTCCTTACATCACACTTCTCTCTTCTTCTTTGTTCTTTTCTATTCTTTCTCTATTCTTTTTCTGTTCTTTCTCTATTCTTGTTTCTCACTTACTAACATGTAAGCACAATTGGAGAAACTAATTCTAAATAATATGAATGTCATGATGCATGTGCATAAAAGCATGAAGAATACAATTTCTTTTCTGTTTTCTGTTTCTCTTCTTTCTTTCTATTCTGTTCTTTTATTTTGTGTTCTATTCTTTCTTTCTTTTCTTTTTTTTGTTCTTTCATTCTGTGATCTATTTTTTTTTTTTTTGCTCTATTCTTTCTTTCTTTCTTTCTTTCTATTCTTTCTGTTCTTTCTTTTTAAGCCGATTGGACTTGGTTGAGGCATGGATTCGGAACCTTGACCATGTGAGTGGGTACAGTCCTTATCTACATATACTTCTATCGGACTGTACAACCCTTCTTTCTGATTCTAAGGCCGCTCACTAAAGGTGGTGTGCTTGTAGGTAAATTCTGTTGGTAAAGTTCTCATCTACATACACTTCTAACGAACTGTACACTTTGTTCTTTCTGATTCTGAGGCCGCTCACTGAAGGCGGCATGTATGTGGGACTATTCTTCTCTGTTACTCATAGGTTCCTCATCGCAACAACCTTCTCTTCTCTCATCTTTTTACAATTAATTCTTTTCTTTCTTTTTCTTTATTCTTTACTATTCTCATCCATGTGTATGTGCATGAAACTATTCTCATTCTTTGTTATTCTTTCTAAATGCAAATGTGAGAATGAGAGAACGCATTATCGCATATAAAAATACCATTAGAGAACTAGTATTTTAACTAGTTTTTCTACCAACAACATTCCCATACTTGAAATCAATCATAGATTATTAGACTAAAAAATATTTTGAGGTAGTCATTCTACACAGGTCATATTCAAGAAGGCATATCTCGAGTTATACACATCGGATTGCTACGATCTTGGTCTCGTTTTAAAGCTTAGAGACAGGGCTACAACTTTTATGTAAGTCTCAAACCTAGTTCAATCGATAAAATGCCCAAAAATTACTCAGAAAGTCATGGCTGTGACAAGGCAACCATGGTAACATGTTTTCTCTTAGGATTTTCATCAAACAAATTGCATGCATACTCAAACTCTATTTGGCTACACTTCTACTTCTTTCTTGAGCCACCAATATTTGGAGCAAAACTCCATTAAATCAACAGTAAACTTGGCCAAGAAACTACACTCCATAAAGTCTACTCAAACTCTTTCTAAATTCAACCAAACTTCCATCAATCAACCATATAGGCAAAGACTACATTCTCATGGCTGAATTTTAATTATCATCAAGTATCAATCTCATCAAAACTTCTCAAAAACATAAGCACATACATACATGTACAAATCTCTACAAACTTACTCAAATCAAACTTAGGGTTGGATTTACTTACCTTGATCTTGGGTAGTTCAACACTAGAAACTCTCTCTTTGGGTAGATCTCCTCTTCTTCTTAAACCCTAAGCATGTAACTATAAGACTTCAACACTTTAAAAATTAATCTCACATCATATTGCAAGAACTATTACCTTTGGATGCTTAGGATTGAATATCTACCAAAATCCAACCAAAAATCCTCTAAATTGCCTTGGAAATTTGATGAAGAAAATAAGAGAATTTGGAGATGAAAGTGGCGTGTGAGGGAATAGAGAATGATAGAGTTTTCAAGAATGAACTCAAAATATCACATTTATTACTTCTACTTTTCCCATTTTGCCCTTGCACTTTCTATAAAATTCCATCTATGTCCCTTTATCAATTACAATAATGCCCTCATTTTTATTAACTTCTCCAGGAAATTCTATCTCTTTTCACTCCCCACTTTTTCAACTAATTAGGAGTGAAAAGACCATTTTACCCCTAATAAAATTTTAAGGCATTTTCTTCATACTTGTTCAAGATACCTTTAACAAAATTCAACTAAGGGTATTAGAAAATACATAAAGCTACATACTGCGATGTGGGCGTTACACTTCCTCTTCCTCTTAAACCCTTTGGATGCTTAGGATTGAATATCTACCAAAATCCAACCAAAAATCCTCTAAATTGCCTTGGAAATCTGATGAAGAAATTGAGAGAATTTGGGGATGAAAGTGGCGTGTGAGGGATAGAGAATGGTAGGGTTTTCATTCTTGAACCCTTAATATCTCATATTAATACTTATACTTTCCCATTTTGCCTTTGTACTCTCTATGAAATTCCATCTTTGCCCTTTAATTAATTACAAAAATACCCTCATTTGCATTGCATTCTCCATAAAATTATACTACTTTTCACTCCCCACATTTATAACTAATTATGGGTAGAATGGTCATTTTACCCTTAAGGAAGTTTTCCAGAATTTTCTCAAAAATTCCAGTAGGTTCTTTGCCCCAATGAAAATTTTTCTTCTCCTCAGCAAAGCATTCCTGAGCATATGTCGCCGCGGCAAACTTTTTTCTTTGCCGCGGTGAAGCCTGCAATTTTAAGAACTCGATTTGGGCAGAGAGTTCATTGCCACGATGACAAAAATCCTTTGCCGTGGCAAAGTCTGCAAGTTCCAATTTTTCAATCTTTCACCTTGAAGCAAACAAAACTAAGGGTATTAAAGCATAAATAAGTTACGTACCTCAATGTGGGCATTACATTAAAGAAAAGTAAGTTGCCAATGAGTGGTGTCAGAAAATAAGTCATCAAGTGCTTGAGGGCAAGATACCAGAATTTCACTTGTTAGATGGTGTCCTCCGATTCAGGAATCGCTTATGCGTTCCCCAAGATACTGAGTTGGAGAAGAGAATTCTTATGAAGGCTCATGATACACCATACTCTGTTCATCCTAGAACAACCAAGATGTACCAAGACTTAAATAAGAGTTATCGGCGGCCGAGTATAAAGAAAGATATTGGAGATTACATGGCTAATTGCCTGGTTTATCAACAAGTGAAGGCAGAGCATCAAAGGTCGTCAAGATTGCTTCAACCACTCAGCATTCCTGAATGGAAATGGGAAAGCATATCAATGGATTTTATCACAGGCCTACCAAGAGTTCCAAAAGGGTATAATACGATATGGGTGATAGTAGACAGATTAATGAAATCAGCTCATTTTCTTCCAGTAAAGGATAGCACTGCCTCAGATTAGTTAGCCCAGATCTATGTTAGGGAGATAGTCAGACTCTATGGTGTGCCCAAGACCATAGTGTCGGATAGAGATTCTAGATTTGTTTTAGCTTTCTGGATCAGTCTACAGAGAAACTTGGGTACCATATTGGCATTTAGTAAAGCATACCATCCTCAGACAGATAGTCAAACTGAGAGAACAAATCAAGTACTTAAGGACATGCTGAGGGCGTGTTGTATAGATTATAGAATGACCTAGCATGAGATGTTACCATTGGTGGAGTTTGCTTATAATAACAATTATTAGTCTATAATTAGGATGGCTTACGAAGCCCTGTATGGTAGGCGATGTAGATCTCCATTACATTGGGATAAGGAGGAGAAAAATATGTGTCACATACAACTCTTGGGTCAGAGATAACTTAGAAAATGATAAGAAGATATCAAGTTGATCAGAAGTAGAATGAAGCAAGCCCAAGACAGATAGAAAGGTTAGGTAGATTTGAAGAGAAAAGATGTTGAGTTTTAAGTGGGTGATAAAGTGTTTTTAAAAGTTTCCCCTTATAAACGGGTTATGTATTTTGGCGGCAAAGGGAAGTTAGCACCGAGATACATTGGCTGTTTTGAAGTGTTGCAATGAGTGGGAAAGGTAGCTTATAGATTGGCGCTCCCACCTAGTATGGACAGGATGCACAATGTGTTCTATTTCTCGATGCTCCAAAAGTATGTCAGCGATCCCTCTTATATACTGAAAGTAGAAGAAGTGGACCTAGAAGAGAATCTTGTTTATGAGGAGTGTCCAGTACAGATATTGGACCGAAAGATTAAAGAGCTCTGAAACAAGAGTATTCCGCTGGTGAAAGTCCTATGGAGAAATCACAAAGTGGAAGAAGTTACATGCGAGGTAGAACAAGATATGCAGAACCGTTACGCAGAGTTGTTTATTTGAATTTCGGGGACAAAATTCCTATAAGGGGTAGAATTATAACACCCACATTGAGGTACGTAACTCTATTTACACTTTAATGCCCTTAGTATGACTTATTTTAAGGTAAAGATTGAAAAATTGGAACTTGCAGATTTCAACGCGGCAAAGGAGTTTTGTCGCCGCAGCAATGAACTTTCTGCCCAAATCGAGTTCTTAAAATTGCAGGCTTCACCGCGGCAAGGAAGAAAGTTTTCTGCAGCAATGTACACTTTGGAATGCTTCGTCAGGGCAAAGAACTTGTTGAAATTTTTGAGAAAATTCTGGAAAAATTCCTTAAGGGAAAAATGGTCATTCCACCCATAATTAGTTGAAAATGTGGGGAGTGACAAGTAGTAGAATTTCATGGAGAATGCAATAAAATGAGGGCATTTCGGTAATTGACAAGGGACATAGATGTAATTTAATAGAAAGTACAAGAGTAAAATGGAAAACTACAAATAATATTTTGTTATATCAAGGGTTGACGAATGAAACCCTAGCCATTTCTTCTCCTCCATTCACGCCACCTTCCACCCAAGCTCTCTCAAATTTCTTCAATACGTTTTCAAGGAAACTCATAGATTTTGTTTTATTTTTAATGGAATTTCAATCCCAAGCATCCTTTGGTAAGATCCTTGCACTAAGATGTGAGTTTTAATTTTTAAAGAGTTGAATTCTTATGATTTGTGTTCTTAGGGTTTAAGAGAAAAGGAGTTGAATCAAGGAAGACTACTAAAGTGTTGGATTGCTCACATCTAAGGTAAGTAAATCCAACCCTAGTCATGATTGGAACAATATTGTGTAGAGGACTTATTTTATACATGTATGTGTTTATATATGAAGAATTGTTGATGGAATGGGTGTTGAATGATGGTTAGAATTTATTCATGAGAAGTAGTATTTGTGTACTTGATGTTTGATGGGAGTTTGGATGAATTATGGAAGAATTGGAGTAGAATTTATGGAGTGTGAATCCTGGACAGGTTTGACATTAATTTTGGTGAATTTTGTTCCCAATTTTGGTGGCTTAGAAGAGAAGTGTGCCCAAATTAAAGTTGATGCATGTATATAAATTATTTGATGAAATATCAAAGAAAAATGCATGTATGAGTATGATTATTTGTTATCTTGAGATGAGATTGTAGATGGTAGAGAATGACATGTTCACGTTCTGTATTACATTATTGCATCCAAACATGTGAATTTAGAAAGAATAATATGCATGAGCCCATCTACATGCATAAATACTCATAGAAGCATTAAAGAGCATTAATGAACATTAAAGTTAAAGAACAAATGGAAAGAAATAAGAAATATTAAAGAAGTTCAAATCTGAAATTTTATTTACAGAAGTGCAAAAAGATGAAAGAAGAGAAGGTTGTTGCGATGGGGAACCTCGTGAGTGACATAGCCCTACATGCATGCCGCCACTAGTTAATGGCCTCAAAATCAACAAGAAGAATGGTACAGTCCGTTAGAAGTGCATGTGGATGAGGACTATACCCAGAATTAGAGAATACACTCACATGGCTAGGGTTCCAAATCCATGCCTCAACCGAGTCAGATCAGCAAGAAAGAAAAGAAAGAAAAAGGAAAAGAAAGAATAGAAAAGAAAAGAAAGAATAGAAAAGAAAGAAAAGAATAGAAAGATAGAAAAGAAAGAAGAGATTAGAAAGAAAGAAAGAATAGAGAGAAAGGAAGCATAGAATGAAATACAAGAAAAGAAACAGAAAACAGAATAAGAAAACAGAAAACCAGAAAAGAAAATGCATAGCTTATGCATTTGTGCATTTGCATCATCCCTATGCATGATACCATGCCTACTATTATGACTAGTGAGAAATTAGAAGTGGAGAAAGAATAGAGAAATTAGAAATTGAGAAAAAATAGAGAAAGAACAGGGAAAAAACAGAGAAAAAATAGAGAAGAATGGAGGAGTGTGATGTAAGGAAAGAAATTCAGAATATGAGCAACGGAGATAGAAGAGTAGCATAGCAGATTTACTTACTGAGCAATTAGTGCTCACCCTATTGTTTTCAATGTTTTTGCAAGTGGCAGGTGAGATGCAGTCGCTTGGAACCTTAGGAAGCGGAAGGGTTTGGCAATACTGTCGAGTTGATGTTTTGTGACTTTATTACATTATATAAATATTTGTATATAAAGAAAAAATTAGTTATGGGCCCATTATTTTATACTCATCTACATGTATATTTTCTTATATATATTTAGTGAGTTTTACATTATTTTACGAATATACATGTACCGGCGCGTTTTATTTTGTTTAGAATGCATGTTAAGGTTTAATATTCAATAACATACCAAACAATGACATTCTACCAAAGATAATAATCTGGTGAGACATTAAATAAAAACCCTCAAATAAGATATATTAAGTCATGTATGCCTTTCATCACCATGGTTTTAATCAAACCACTATTCGTCAGAATCATATTCGCCACAACGAAGGTTACACTTATACCAGTGGGAGGTTAAAATTCATTAGAGTTTTCCTTAATGATGATGGGTTGGCTTAAAATGGCAGTTTTGCTTGTTTGCCATTGTAAAGGTTGATAAACACGTCATTGGCATAGTAGAGAAGTACACATGTTGAGTGTACGTGGCGACATGTAGTGTCCACTCTACTGATACTGGGAATCACACTTGAGGATGATGGCTAGGCCATTGGATTGTGTGATTGGCTTGTTGGCTTACTTCACATTTGAGGTTGGTAGTGGGAGTTGCGTGGATTAAGTTTGTTGGCCTACCTAATCAACCCTTTTTGGCTTGTTCACCACAGCGAAGGTTTGAAACGGGCTAGATGGGATCTCAGTCCACTAGGAAAGCCAACGAGCTTTCCCGCGTTAATAGTGAAGACTATTGGCTTAAGGAAAATAGTGGGAGTGTTTTTTAATAAAAGACCATATTAAGAAATAATAAACATTCATTTGACTTTACTTTTCTGAATTGTAGATTCACTTAAAATTGAGCATTATGAACGTGCGACTGATAATCAAGAAAGCTAAACATAGCGAACAAAACCATACATATCTCCGGCATTGCAGATTAGGTCATGTTAATCAGACCCAAATTGCAAACTTCAAAGGGATGGAGTTTTGGACCTTTTTAACTTCTAGTCATTTGACATATGCGAGTCATGCCTTTTAGGCAAGATGACAAGTCACCTTTCACTAGACAAAGTGAAAGGGCTACTGAACTGTAATATCCCACTTGAGGTATGTATTTAAGATTTACTGTATTAGTTAAAAGTTTACTGTTTCAGTTTCAATTGAGTTTGTATGTTGAGTTGGTTGAATGGTTGCCTTGAAATTGTGTAACGACTGCTGTAAGCTAATACAATGCATGCATAATAACAATAGAAAATTGGGCCCAAAAACTTTCTTTTCATTATAAGTCATATGTCTTTTATACACAAAGAGTATTGTTTACAAAAAGTCATTTTAAAAGACAAAACAGGGGAAACAGTGCAGCTATTGCTCCTCGCTTGCCGACGCCCTTCGACTGCATCATCACCTAGATCCTGCATCCACAAAGGAAAAATAACGGGGTGAGTACAAAATAATGCTCAGTAAGTAAAACCCTCTATCTGTCTGTCCCTGTATGTATTACTCTTAATTCTTTTCTTACACTATTTCTGTTTCTATTTCTGTTTCTACTAAACGTCATAGCCTAATCTTACCGGAGGTACGGCCGGATGGCATTCACACAGCACCATCTCACTCTCCATGACTATCGGGTGGAGTTCACACAGCACCAACCCGTTCTTAGTGACTACCGAGTGGGATCACGAAGCACCTACCCGGTTTTCGTAACTACGGGTGGAGACCACCGAGCACCTACCCGTTCCTCATAACTTTCGGGTATAAGATCACCAAGCATTAACCCGTCTCTAATCACTGTTGGGTGATGATCACAAAGCATCAACCCACTTCTAATAAATGTCGGATGATGATCACAAAGCATCAACCCCTTATCTAATAACTAACCGGGTGGTGGTCACAAAGCATCCACCCGTTTCTAATATATCGGGTGACGATCACAGAGCATCAACCATCTCTAATGGCTATTTGGGTGGTGATCACAAACATCAACCCGATTCTCTAATGGCTATTCGGGTGGTGATCACAAAGCATAACTCGATTTCATAACTGTCGGGTGATGATCACAAAGCATCAACCCATTTCTACTACTCTTATCACTCTATTCTAGCATTTTTTTTTTTTTTATTCTCTTTCCCCTTAGAGTAGTTGCACCACCAAGTTCTCTACTCATAGAGTAATTGCATACACAAAGTTTCCTACTCTTTCTTAGGTCCATTTTCAATGCCAATTAGTGCCTATGGATGGTTCACTCCACAATGCACTTATGAAATGCCAACTGCAATGTTGCAAGAATTTAGGTTCACTATACTCAAATCTCTATTAGGCATTTCATCAAACAACCAAGTGCATTAAAACTCTACTATAGCAATGATTCTAAATCTTTCTCTAACCATCCAAAATGGGGAGAAACCCCCTCACAAGCCACATAACCTGCCAAAGAAAGACATTCCAAAAGGGTTCCATAATACCCTTTCAATTCCATCTCAAACTACCTTTCAACAACACACTCATTCTTATATTTGAAAGGCATAAAAACATCCAAAGCACTAGAAATCTTATTTAAGCCTCAATTACATGGCATATAACATGTATATAACACACATACATAAGTGCCATCAAAACCCTAATCAAGAAAATTCCCGAATCTCAACTGGGTTGGGGTTTACTTACCTTGTTATGGAGAGACTTCACTAACTCTTCCTTCACTTGGTTTGCTTGACTTTTTCTCTACTCTTAAACAAAAGAACAAAAACCTCAATATTCAATATATCACAAAACTCACAAGACTTCACAACCAAAGCAAGAATCTTACCTTAGGATGCCTTAGGTTGATTTTCTACCTCAAATCACTCCAAAAGCCCTTTAAAACTCCTTGATCAAAAGAAAGAGAAATTGAGAGGAAGCAAAGAGAGGAAAGTGGCGATGGAGAAGAAGAATGAGGGGTTTGCTCCTAATTCCTTTTAAGAATTTATACACAAGCATTCCCATTTGCCTTACTCTTACTTGGGAATTCTATCTATATCCTTTGATTCATTACAAACCACCCCATATCAACATATTCTCCATGAAAAATCCTTACATTTTAACTCCCCACTTTTTCTGCTAATTAGGGATAGAATGGTCAAATTGCCCTTAGGGAGAAAATATCTAAAACTTAACAAACATTTGGTCAGCCTGTCGCCGCGGCGAGGAAACTTCTATCGCCGCGGCGAAACTGTCAACATGTTTCCCCGTGGCTTCAACACCTCTTCGCCACGGCGAAGATTCCTTCTGCCCGGCGAAGTTGGCACACTGAACTTCTTATTTTTAACCAATTTCAAGGCAAGTATTCAACACAACACTCAATCACGGTCAACCAAACAATATTACCAAGAAACCAACTCAAATAAGAGCAAAAGAAGAAACAATAACTACATCCTCAAGTGGGGCGTTACAAATTGGTTGAATTTTGGTGAAGTTTGGAAATCCATCTTCGCTGGGCGAAGAAAAATCTTCGCCGCGGCGAGGAGGAGCTGCACCCACAGGTAGGTTTGCCTGTTTTGCCGGGGCGACGGAAAGTGCTTCGCCGCGGCGAAGAGCCTAATAAAAAGTTTCTTGAGTTTTCTAGAGAATTCTTCTTTTGGGGCACAATGACCATTCTAACCTAATTTAGGAAAAGTGGGGAGTAAAATGAAAGGAAATTTAGTGAGATTGTGTTTGGATGGGGGTGTATTTGTAAAGAATCAAAGGATATAGATGGAATTCTAAGGAAGGGCAAGGGCAAAATGGGAAAGGATGCTATAATATGAGTTAAAAAGAGTTAAGTGTAGAGAAACCCTTTAGTCCATCCATTCCACCGCCTCTTCATTGCCTAATTTCTCTCAATTTCTCCATCAATCTTCCAAGATTTTTAAGGGATTAAGAGAGCTTTTGAGTAATTTTGAGTAGAGATTCATCTAAAGCATCCTAAGGTAAGGATTCATGCTCTAGATGTGAGTTTTCTTATAGTAATAGTGAAGTCTTATTTGGTTGTTATTTTTCTTGTTGTTGTTTGGTTGTAGAGAGGAGACAAGACAACAAAGGAAAAGAAAAGTGCTTAAAAAGTCATCTTTTCACAAGGTAAGTAAATCCTACCAACTTGAGTTTTGAATAAGCTTTTGGTAGGATGTATGCATGATCAGTATGTAGTATGCTTGATGAGAAATTGAGTTGAGATGAATATGTATTATGAGAAGTGTTTTTGATGTGTGATGAGAATGGAGTTTGAGATGAAGTTTGAGAGGTTTGTGTGAACCTACTGGAAGTGCCTTCTTGATAGGGATATGAATATTTGAGGGAGTTTTTCCCATTTTGGATGGCTAGAGAATGAAGTAGAGTAATTTGTAGAGTGTTTATATGCACATGAGTTGTTTGATGAAATGCCTAAGTGAAATCTGCCCTGTCACAGCCATGACGTTCAAGTAATTTTTGGGCATTTTAAGGATGAACTGGGCTGCAACCAAAACATAGAATAGTGTAGCCCTGTCTCTAAGCTTTAAAATGAGACCAAACCATAGCAATCCAAGGTGTATAACGCAAGTTATGGCCTTTAGTGTGACTTGTGCAGAATGACTGTTTTGAGAATCTTGTATTTGGCATTTCATAGTGCATTAGTGAGCATGAGCTGTTATACACTTAAGAAGTGCTTGAGACATAGTAGAGACTTGAGTATAAGCTACTTTAAGAGTTAAGAGAAAAGAGAATAGAGTAGGTTGTGCGATGGGGAACCCATGAGTAATGGGTAGAGTATTCCCGCATGTACGCCGCATTGAGGAGCGGGATGAGTTGAGATAGAGAAGTGGTGTAGCCCGTGAGAGTGCTGCGGGAGGGTCTACCCGGTACCCGAGAGAGAGATATACACTCACATGGCCAAGGGTTCGAATCCATGATAACGAGTGATCGGCTAGAATGAGTAGAGGTCACGTAGAGTGGGAGCGAGTCCCGGCCGTGCCCCCAGTAAGATGGGGCCGTGACTTATGAAAGAGTTATTAGAAAAGAGTTTCAGAAAGAGAAAAGGAAAGAGAGAGAGAAGTACCAAAGAGAAATTGAATGAGAAGTTGTAAGGAAAGAATTAGAAGAGATGAGTTACGGAGATAGATGAGTAGAGGATTACTTACTGAGCATTATTTAGTGCTCACCCTGTTGTTTTCCTATGTTTTGCAGGATCTAGGTGAGGACATGGTCGGATGGACGTCGGCGCTGAGGAGGAGCGGTTACACTGTATTATGTTTTTGAGACTTTTCTAACATTGAATTTTGTGTAAATGTTATAGGTTTGTAAAGAATATATATTATATATATATATTATATATATATATATATTATATATATATAGTAATAAAAAGAAAATTTGGGCCCAATTTCTTTAATATTGTTTGTATTTATTATGATAATTTGAGTAGTAGTGGCTATTACATGAACTATTAGGCATCATCCATAGTGATGTAAGTGGTCCACTAACAGTTGAAGCGAAAGGTGGATATTTCTACTTCATCACATTTACTGATGATTTTAGTGGATATGGTTATGTCTACCACATAAAACATAAATCTAAAGTCTTTGATAAGTTCAAAGAATTCATGAATGAAATGCAGAACCTGTTTGGCAAAAGTATTAAAGCTGTTCGGTCAGATCAAGGGGATGAATACTTGAGCTCAGGGTTTTCTGAATACCTGAAGGAATGTGGGATAGTATCACAACTCACCCCTCCATATACACCCCAACATAATGAAGTGTCTGAAAAGAGGAATATGACCTTACTTGATATGGTTAGGTTCATGATGAGTTTTAGTGATTTGCATCATTATGGGGTTATGCCCTAGAGACTGCAACTCACATTTTGAACCATGTGTCATCAAAGTCTGTAGACAACACTCCATTTGAACTATGGAATGGGCAAAAGCCCAATTTGTCTTATCTAAGGATTTGGGTTGCAAAGCTTACGTCAAAAAATTGACTTCGAACAAGCTGGGCCCAAAATCCTACAAATGTATATTTGTGGGGTATCCTAAAGATACCAAAGGATTCTATTTCTACCATCCAAAAGAGTGCAAATTTTTTTTTTTGCTCATATTGGTGTCTTCCTAGAAAAGGATTTTTTTTTTCTAAGAAGTACTAGTGGGAGAAAAGCAGAACTTGATGAAGTTCTAGAGCCACAAGATATACTAGACAAAGGACGGGATGATGTGCCACAAGCAATGGTTGAACATTAGGAGGAGATTACTCCACAACTTGTAAATCAAAGTGAACCACCTTAAGTAGCATATGAGCTATGTAGATCTGGGAGAGTACACCATAAGCCTGAGAGATACGGTTATCTCGTGAATGATCATGGTGGCATACTTGTCTACCAAGATGATGAACCCAGAACCTATGAAGATGGTATATCGGATCCAGATTCTATTAAATGGCTTGAAGCCATGAAATCTGAGATGGACTTCATGTACCAAAACCAATATGGTATTTGGTGGAACCATCTGAAGGGGTAAAACCCATAGGGTGTAATGGGTCTTCAAGAAGAAGACTGACATGGATGGCAAGGTGCACATTTATAAAGCACCACTGGTTGCCAAAAGGCTTCAAACAAATTCATGGTATTGACTATGAGGAAACCTTTTCGTCGGTTGCCATGATTAAATCCATTCAGATTATGCTTGCGATTGTTGCATATCATGATTATGAGATTTGGCAAATGGATGTCAAAACGGCTTTCTTGAATAGAAACCTTGAAGAGAATGTGTATATGACACAACCCAATGGTTTCGTTCTTGATGGGCAAGCCGAGAAGGTATGCAAGTTGTAGAGATCCATTTATGGACTCTAGCAAGCTTCAAAGAGTTAGAACATTCGTTTTGATAAAACCGTAAAAGAATTCGATTTTATCAAGAACGAAGATAAGCCATGTGTTTCTAAGAAATTAAGTGGAAGCGTAGTGGCATTCCTAGTAAAGACTTGGTTATCCAAGTGCTTCTCCATGAAAGATTTAGGCAAAGTAGCCTACATCCTCGGAATAAAGATCTACCGAGATAGATCACGTAGGTTGCTTGGCCTAAGTCAGAGTATATACATTGACATGGTACTGAAGAGATTCAATATGGAAGAATCCAAGAAGGGATTTCTTTCGATGTCACGTGGCGTCTATCACTCTAAGGATATGTGTCCTAAAACACACGATGAGAGAGATAGAATGAAGGGGATCCCATATGCTTCAGCAAGTGGATCCATCTTGTATGCTCAGATTGATGTCTCATGTGCTTCAAGCAGTTGTACGGGATATCAATCGGATCTAAGAGAGCGATGCTATGATTGCATAGTCAGAATGATATCTTATGTGCATTAAGCACTTGCAGAAGATATCAATAGGATCTTAGTGAGCAATGTGTTATGTACTCAAATTGATGTCTTATGTGCATTCAACACTTGTAGAAGATATTAATCAGATCCAAGTGAGCGACACTGGATAAGTGTCAATGGACATCCTTAAATACCTAAAAAGGGGCTAAAGATATGATCTTGGATTATGGAGGGGAAGATGAGCCCACTATAATAAGATACAGTGATGCTAATCTCCAAACAGATAAGGATTATTTTCGCTTACAATCTGAGTTTATATTTTGTCTCAATGGAGCTGCAGTGAGCTATAAGAGCTCCAAGTTAAGTACTATAGCGGATTCAATGGTTGATGCTAAGTATAACACGTTACAACTGTATAGGCGGTTTGGATCAAGAAGTTTATTACTGAACTTGATGTGGTTCCAAGCATTGTTGATCTAGTAAAGTTATACTGCGATAACAATGGAGCCATTGTTGTGGCTGAGGAATCACGGTCTCACTAGTAATCCAAACACTTACTTGGACAATTCAATCTAATTTGAGAAGTCAATCAAAAAGAGAATGTACAGATTTGCAGAATACCTACTAACCCACTATTGAATTTTTTGTTGGAGCAGAAGCATGATAAACACTAAAGGTCATTCGGTATTAAATACATGAATGATTGGCTACAGTACAAGCGAAAGATTGTTAAAGTAGGTGTCCTAGAGCCAGTCAATTATTGTAAGATTGACTCTGTAATAAATGTTTATTTATCAATAAAAGACATATTCTTTTATATCGTGTAAATCATAGTTACATGTAATGATATATGTCTTTAGGATAGTAGAACCGTGGCGAGAGTATCAAGTGTTTCAAATCTTGATAGTGAGAACCCTATGATCACATATGGTGGCCATTCTAGAAATGTCCGTAGCCCCAGTGTTGTTTTGACCAAGGACACAGAGAATACGGTAAGGCTATCGTAGCGTTGAATGACTTTGTTGAAAGGCAGTGACTGATCTCACTTGTCAAGGTTGTTTGTCAACAACCTGGTGCAACACATGGGTGCTTGCTAGAGGCAAGTTCACTAGACAGACCCACTAGAGGATTCCATATAGATGGTAACCCCAGTGTCTATGGAATAAATCCTTTAACGGATGGTGGTGCATGTGATCCTTAGACTTGAGATCACGAGAGCGCCTTGTGCACCAATTGGTGTAGTTTGACACTAGCCCAACATAGTTCTATTTAGAGCTATCAATACAGTAGTGATTGGCTACATTGAGAAGTGTATCGAGATTGTGATAGATCGACAAAAGATTCATCACTCATGGGTACGGGAGAAGTTATCTCACTGGGTAATTTAGTATGGCAATGATACTAAATCTATGGCCACAGTGGGATTGAGTTGATGCTCAATCCAATTTAATATTCCTGTCATTGGTCCAGTAACTCAATACAAACATGTCGAGGATACCTGAGGTTGACACTATTTCTATACCTCAATCTCCATAAGAAAACAGTTGATGAAAGAATTTGATTGCATGGTAAACATATCGTTGACAAGCTGCAGTTTTGCTGAATCCGAATCTATCGGGTTGCCATGGTGATTTGTAAGGGCCAATCTTGGTCTATGTGTAGTGAGATGATTAATTGGTATTAATTGTGATACTACACACTGTTGATATGATGAGGACGCTACGGATCACACACTTAGAAGATAATTTAAGAATCAATTTGTGAGAAGGATATTTTTTTTCTTTTAGGACAAAAGGATATTTTGGTAATCTCACAGTGCAATTAAATTTGCTGAGGTTGTTGCCTGTATTTAATTTTAATATTAAAGTTAAATTAGTAAGATTATACTTAAATATATCTCTATATATATTTAAGTGAATTATTATTATTAATTAAATATTAATATAGTATTATATATTAATTGATTCTAATTATAATAATAATTAATTAATTAAAATACCATAAAGAGTGTGTTTGGTTGCAAAGGTGAACTAGGGTTGGAGCCCATGGCTATTCCTAAGTGAAATAGGGTTTTAATTGCTGCACTATATAAGTGCAACTTAAAATTAAAACATGTGTGAATTATTCATTCAATTAAAAACCCTAGCCACCCTATATCTCTCTCTCTCTCAAGAAGAAAACTTTTCCTGTTCTTCTTCCTTGATTCTTGAAGCCTTTGATTGTTCTAGCAAAATAATCAAGGATTCTGCGGATTATTTCATGTGGACTTCTGTGAGTACGATCCTACTTTGGATCGATTGGCAAAAAATCATGTGAATGATATATGGTGAATAGTAATCGTGAATGTAACTATGAACAGTAATCCTGTTCAAAGTCAGAGATATTTAGAGGAGCCTCCAAATGTATATAGGTATTCTAATCCTTAAATTGGATATACTTTATACAAATTTTGTTTATAAACATGTAAACAGTATAATCTATACTTCGACCTTGGCAAAGATAGGTAATTGATTTATCGATTGAATTTTTGTTTTTTCGCTGCGTATGGAATATCAATTACTACCATGAGAAACCTTACATGATTAATGTTCTATTCATGCTGACATTGTGAATAAACGTCCCTTGGTTCCTAGGGGAATCATCATCAAGCTTTAAGGCTTGCTCCATGGTATATAATTCATTATTGGCCTCCAGTACATATTGAAAATGTCTATATTAGCCTATGAAATTATTATTGTCATCAAATTAATTTTCTTTCTCACAGAGCGATTGTAATGATAGGTTGTTTGAAGTCATTTTGAGATTCTACAAGTGCAAATAAAGCGAGTTAATGTCATTTTATAAATTTAACTAATCAAGGTCTTTTAATCAATTAAACGAGCCCCCTGTTTTACTCAAGTTCTAGTAGCCCTCACTATTAAACTTGAGAAGGCCTTTGGCTTTGGTAAGGCCAAGATCCCATCAATTTCATTTTCAACCTTTGTTGATCGAATCAATTAAAAAATGGGTTGATTTAGGTAGGTCACAAACTCAATTTATACCAGCTAATGGTGCCAACCTGTTAATCCTCAAATGTAAATTGGGCAAACAAACCAATTATACAATCCAATGGCGTAGACCATTGACCTTGAGTGTAACTTTTGGATCCATAGAGTAGATACTACATATCTTCCTGTGCATTTTAAAATTGCACTTTCTCTAGGTGCGCCTCTAGTATGTTTTTAACCTTCATTGATTGAAAAGAAAAAACTACTTATTAAGTCTAACCTGACATCATTAAGGAAAAACTCCAATGCGAGTTAACTTCCTATTGATAGAAGCACACCATTCGTTGATAAAAAAAGGTTACAACGATCTATGGTTTGACTAAGCCCATGATGTTGGCAAGTGTCCATAGACTTAATGTTAGTAAACGGTCCCGTATACGCAGCGGAAACGAAAAAATATAATATAACAGGATCGTTTACATGAGCCAAGATCAAGGGTATGATTTTAACAATTTATATTAAATAAAATCTGCATAAATATTCAACATGAGTTAAGAGAAACATGAGCCAAGATCAAGGGTATGATTTTAACAATTTATATTAAATAAAATCTGCATAAATATTCAACATGAGTTAAGAGAAACAAATGCACGTTGAAGGCTCCTCCAAATTTGTCGACGAATGTTTTGCTACCGATCCAAGTGTAGGATCGAACATGTGTAGTCCACACGAAGACAATCTCAAAAGAACCAAAGAGGGATTTGCTAGATCCTCTTTGGCTTCAAGATTAAGAAGAAAACAAAATCAATTGAATTGATTTTAGGCAATAGGTGTTACTGCCGTGGGAGAAGCAAAAAGGGCTGCTGTGTGTTTTGGTTTTACAAAGAAAAATCATTAATTAAAAAATCACACACTTTTCCTTTTATATTTAAAAACAATTTGCCCTAATCCCATACGGAATAGGCTTGGGCTCCAACCCAAACGCCCCATGTTGCCAAACACTCCCAATTTGATTTATTTTAATTTCCATCATTATCTCAATTAAAATCAATTAATATATATATTTAAATATATATTAACATTTAACAATAATGATAATATATTTAAATATGTGCGAACACACATTTAAACGTAATTTCACTTATTTAATTTTTCTAACAAATTAAATAAAGGCTACGACCTCAGCAAATTTAATTGCACTGTGAAATTACCAAAATACCCTTTCGCCTTAAAAGACGAAAACGCCCTTCTTTCTTCTTGCATCTTAAATTGTCTTCTATGTGTGTGACCCTTAGGCTCCTCATCATATCGGCAGTGTATAGTATTGCGATTAACACCAATTAATCGTCTCACTAATACACAGACCAAGATTGGCCCCTAGCAAGGCATCATGGCCACCCGATAGATTCGGATTCAGCAAAGTAGCTACCTGTCAACGATATGGTTACCGTGCAATTCGATCCTTTCATCATACGTTATCTCGACGAGACGAAGGCATAGAAATAGTGTCAACCTTCGGTTACTCTCGATATTATTTATTCAGTTTCTGGACCAATGACCCGTATTATAAACTGGATAGAGCAACAACTCAATCCCACTGTGGCCACAGTTTTAGTGTCATTGCCATATACTGAATTGCGCCGTGAGATAACTTTCTCCCGTACCCGGGAGTGATAAATCCTCTGTCAATCCACCATAGTCTTGATACACTCCTTGATGCAGCCAATCACCACCGTATTGACAGCTCTGAAAAGAACTGCGTTAGGCTAGTGTCAAACTACACCAATCGGTGCACAAGGCGCTCCGGTGATCTCAAGTCTAAGGATCACATGCACCACCATTCGTTAGAGGATTTGTTCCATAGACACTGGGGTTACCATCCATATGGAATCCTCTGGTGGGTCAGTCCAGTGAACTTGCTGTGGTGTAATCGCCTACAACAAACACCCATGTGTTGCACCAGGTTGTCACCAAACAACCTTGACAAGTGAGATCAGTTACTGCCTTTCAACAGGGTCGTTCAACACTATGATAGCCTTACCGTATTATCTGTGCCCTTAGTTCAGAATAATACTAGGGCTATGGACGTTTCTAGAATGGCCACCATATGTGCTCATAGGGTTCTCACTATCAAGATTTGAAACACTTGATACCCTTGTCACGGCTCTACCATTCTAAGGACATATATCAATACATATTGCAATAATAATGATTTACGCGATATAGAATAAAATGCCTTTTATTGATTAATGAACATTATTACAAGAGTCAATTCTACAATAATTGATTGGCTCTAGGGCATCTACTCTAACACTTAATATCCTTTATGAGGGGTTTTTTTCTCTTTTGGTCGCATCATTTTATTATCTTTATTAACATGCTATATCCATAACATTCAACCTTAGCATGCCAACTAAATCAATAAAGATAAACGTGTTGGTGCATTGCTTTGGCTAAGCCAAATTCCCCAAGCCTTAGGGAATTTGTATGTCAACCTAGGTAATTAAATTACGAGAGGACTTTTGTGGCACGCACTTTGAGGTATGTCATTTATATATGCTTATTGGCCCGTAATATTGTTTGTTGGCCCTTAGTTAAACTTGTTTGTTCATATTGTTGATTGGTTAACCTTGGTTAAATTTGTATGTTGTTAAAGTTGCTTGGATGCCCTGATTTTGGTGAAGGATTGGTGAAGTTGTGAATTTTAGACTTCGCCACGGCGATGTACGCTCTGTAATTTTTCACCAAGGCGAAGATTGGCAAAGAGCTAGCTGAAATTCTTGAAAAGTTTCTAGAGGATTTTCCCATAGGGGTAAAGTGACCATTCTACCCCTAATTAGCAAGAAAAGTGGGGAGTGAAAAGTAAGAAAATTTCATAGAGAATGCATTGGAGTGGGGGTGTATTTGTAAAGAATTAAAGGGCAAAGATGGAATTTCAAAGAAAGTGTAAGGGCAAGATGGGAAAGAATGTGTATTTATGTGAGATATTAAGGGTTTAGTCTCATAAACCCTCCCATTCTCTACACCCCATACACCACTTCCACACTCCAATTCTCTCATCTCTTCACCAAATTTCCAAGGAAGATTAGAGGGCTTTTGGTTGGATTTTGGTAGAAAGTTAATCCTAAGCACCAAAAGGTAAGAATTCTTGCAATTGTTATGAGTTTAAGTTTTGAAAGTGTTGAATTCTTATAGAGTTTATGCTTAGGGTTTGAAAGAAAGAACAAGTCTACTAAAGATAAAGAGATTCTTGTGGAATTACTCAAGCACAAGGTAAGTAAATCTAACCCTAACCCTTGTTTGAGCAAGTAAAGTTTAGAGATTGTTTTATATGATTCTTATACAAATTTTATATGCTTGAGAATTGTGGATGGAATTGTTATTGGGTTGATGATGATTTGAGATTGAAGTTCCACCATAAGAAGGGTTCGTTGTAATGCCCCACATGAGGTACGTAGTTATTGTTGCTTCTTTCGCTCTTATTTGTGTTGGTTTTGGTAATATTGTTTGATTGAGTGTTGTGTTGAATGCTTGCCTTGAAATTGGTTGAAAATAGAAGAAGTTTAGTGTGCCAAGCTTCGCCGGGGCGAAGGAGAATCTTCGCCGCGGCGAAGATGTGTTGAAACCACGGGGAAACTCTCTGGACAGTTTCGCCACGACGACAAAAGAGTACGAGACCAGATACCCTACGCATGACTTAGAATTAGCAGCCGTGGTCTTTGCTTTAAAGATTTGGAGGCACTACCTTTATGGTGTGAAGAGTAATATCTACACCGACCATAAAAGTCTAAAGTACTTCTTCACTCAAAAGGAGTTGAATATGAGGCAAAGGAGGTGGTTAGAACTGGTTAAGGATTATGATTGTGAAATCAAGTACCAACCGGGGAAAGCCAATGTAGTAGCCGATGCTTTGAGTAGAAAAGCCCATGTTTTCCGGCTTACCAGGCAGAAAGAGTTAATAGAAGAATTGTCTAAGGAGCAGATTGAAGTGGTTCCGAGAAGAATTGCCAGCCTAAAGGTACAGTCCTCTTTACTAGAGGAAATTAGAGAAAAGCAAATGGCTGATGAGTGGTGTCAGAAAACAGTTCAGCAAGTGCGTGAGGGCAAGACAACAGAGTTCTTTGTGAGAGATGGTGTCCTCTATTTCAGAAATCGGTTGTGCATTCCTCCAAATGAGGAGTTGAAACAGAAAATTCTTATGGAGGCTCATGACACACCATACACCGCTCATCCGGGAGCAACCAAGATGTATCAGGATGTAAAGAAGGCTATTGGTGTGTCATTAGAAAGAAGACACCTTTCAGAGTTTTGGCTAATGTCTAATTGTCAGCAGGTGAAAGCAGAACATCAACGGCCGTCAGGGTTGCTTCAACCATTGAGTATTCCAGAGTGAAAATGGGAGAGCATTTCAATGGACTTTATCACGGGCCTCCCCAGAGTGCAGAAAGGATGTAATGCTATGGGTGATTATGGATAGGTTACCCAAGTCAGCCCATTTTCTTCCAGTAAAGGAAAGTACCACTACAGATCAGTTGGCTCAATTTACCTCAAGGAATAGTCAGATTGCATGGGGTGCCCAAACTATAGTATCAGATAGAGATTCCAGATTTGTTTCAGCCTTCTGGACAAGTTTACAGAGGAGTTTGGGTACCCGTTTAGCATTCAGTACTGCCTATCATCCTCAGACAGATGGCCAAACCGAGAGAACGAATCAGGTGCTCGAGGATATGTTGAGAGCTTGTTGCATGGATTATAGAGTATCCTGGCATGAGATGTTACCATTAGTGGAATTTGCCTACAACAACAGTTATCAGTCTACAATTAGAATGGCGCCTTACGAGGCTTTGTATGGTAGACAGTGTAGTTCCCCGCTTCATTGGGATGAATAGGCAAAGAGATGAGTTGAGTACCGCTTGGGCCAGAATGACTCAGAAACTAGTAAGATGTGAAGTTAATCCGAATAGAATGAAACAAGCCCAAGATCGACAGAAGAGTTAGCCGACTTGAAGAGGAAAGAGGTAAATTCCAAGTGGGCGACAAGTGTTTCTAAAGTTTCCCCCTACACGCGTAATGCGCTTCGGAAGCAAAGGGAAGTTAGCACCGAGGTATGTAGGTCCTTTTGAGGTCTTGCAACGAGTAGGAAAGGTGGCCTACATTGGCACTACCACCTAGCATGGACAGGGTGCATGATGTCTTCCATGTCTCGATGCTACGGAATATGTAAGTGATCCCCTCCACATCCTGAGCATAGAGACGTTGAAGTAGCAGGAATCTAGTATATGAAGAATGTCCAGCTCAGATTTTAGACCGAAGGGTTAAAGAACTTCGGAACAAGAGTGTTCCGCTAGTGAAGATCCTTTGGAGAATCACAAAGTGGAGAGGCCACTTGGGAGTGTAGAACGGGACATGCAGAATCGTTTCCCAGAGTTATTTGCATGAATTTCGGGGACGAAATTCTTTTAAGGGGGAGAATTGTAACGCCCCACATGAGTTACGTAGTTTTGTTGCATCTTCGCTATTATTTAGTTGGTTTTGGTAATATTGTTTGATTGAGTTTTTGTGTTGAATGCTTGCCCTGAATTGGTTGAAAATAGAAGAAGTTTAGTGTGCCAAGCTTCGCCGGGGCGAAGGAGAATCTCTCGCCGCGGCGAAGATGTGTTGAAACCACGGGAAACTCTCTGGACAGTTTCGCCGCGGCGACAGGCCGATTAAAATGTTTGTTAAGTTTTAGATATTTTTCCCTAAGGGCAATTTGACCATTCACCCCTAATTAGCAGGAAAAGTGGGGAGTTAATTGTAAGGATTTTTCATGGAGAATATTTTGATATGGGGGTGAGTTTGTAATGAATCAAAGGATAGATGGAATTCCCAAGAAGAGTAAGGGCAAAATGGGAATGATTGTGTATAAATTTCATTAAAAGGAATTAAGAGTTAGCAAACCCTCTCTTCTTCTCAAAACGCAACTCTCCATTTGGTCCTCTCAACTTTTCTTTCTTTTGATCAAGGAGTTCCAAGGGGTTTTTGAAGTGATTTGGGGTAGAAAATCAACCTAAGGCTTCCTAAGGTAAGGATTCCTACTAAGTTTGTGATTTGTGAGTTTTAGTTTATATTGAAGTTGAGGGTTTTGTTCTTTTGGTTAAGAGTAAGAAAAGTCAAGCAAAACAAGTGAAAGGAAGAGTTGGTGAAGTCTCTCCATAACAAGGTAAGTAAACCCCAACCCAAGTTGAGATTTAAGAATTTTCTTGATTAGGGTTTTGATAGAAATGATGTATGTATGTGATATACTGTGATATGCCATGTATGAAGGCTTAAATAGAGATTTCTATGCCTTGTGAGTGTTTTATCTTTTGCAAATATGAGAAATGAGTTGTTGGGTTGGAAAGGTAGTTTGAGATGGAATTGAAGGGTATTGTGGATCCCTTTTTTGAAGTGCTTTCTTTGACAATTTTTATGGTTATGTGAAGGGGTTTCTCCCTATTTGGATGGTTAGAAAAAGTTTTAGAATCACTGCTGTATTAGAGTTTTATAGTGCACATGAGTTGTTTGATGAAATGCCTAATAGGAGTTTGAGTATGATTAGTGACCTTAATTCTTGCAACATTGCGTGTTGGCATTTCATAAGTGCATTAGTGGAGATGACCATCCATAGGCACTAATTGTGCATTGAAAAATGACCTAAGAAATGTGAAACTTTGTATGCAAGTACCCTATGAGTAAGAGCTTGGTGGATGCAACTACTCTAAGAGTAGAGAGAATGAAAATGCTAAAATAGAGTGAATTAGAAGAGTAGAATAGATGGGTTGATGCTTTGTGATCATCCCCCGTAGTTATGGGAATCGGGTTGATGCTTTGTGATCACCACCCGAATAGCCCTTAGAGAGGGGTCGATGCTTTGGTGATCGTCACCCGATGTGTAGTAGAAACGGGTGGATGATTTGTGACCACCACCCGGTTAGTTGTTAGATAAGTGGGTTGATGCTTTGTGATCATCATCCAACATTTAGTAGAATGGGGTTGATGCTTTGTGTCCATCACCCGACAGCGACTGAGACGGTTTAATGCTTGGTGATCGTTACCAAAGGTCATGAGAAACGGTAGGTGCTAAGTGGTCTCCACCCGATAGTTAGGAAACCGATAGGTGCTTTGTGATCCCCACTCGTAGTCACTGAGAACGGTTGGTACTGTGTGAATTCCACCCATAGTCATGAAGAGTGAGATGGTGCTGTGTGAACGCCATCCGGCCGTACCTCCGGTAAGATGAGGCCATGATGTTTAGTAGAAACAGATATAAACATAAATAGTATAAGGAAAGATTACTTGTGATACATACGGGCAGACAGATAGAGGGTTTTACTTACTGAGCATTATTTTGTGCTCACCCCGTTATTTTCCTTGTGGGATGCAATCTAGGTGTTGATGCAGTCGGAGGGGCGTCGGCAAGCGAGGAGCAATAGCTACACTGTTTCCCCTGTTTTGTCTTTTAAAATGAAATTTTGTAAACAATACTCTTTGTATAAAACAAATGACTTATAATGAAAAGAAAACTTTGGGCCCAATTTTCTATTGTCATTATGCATGCATTGTACTAGTTTTCAGTAGTTGTTACATTCGTTGAGTTGATAGAATTTGATAGTAGTTGGGATGAATCTAAAAAAGTTTGAGAAGAATTATGAAGTGTATTTTCTTGGCCACGATTAGTGATGATTTAAAGGAGTTTTACTTCAATTATGGATGTTTTAAGAAAGAAGGAGAATTATAGTTAAATAGAATTTAAGTATGCATGCTTGTTTATGATGAAATGCCTAAAAAACATGCATGAGTAGAGAAACATAATTTTGTACAACACTGCATATTTGCATTACATGTTTGCACTTAAGAAAGAATTATAAGCATGAGCCATGATGAAAATGCGAAATGTCATATTACCCCCCTTAATGCCTAGTCTTTTATCCTATTTTCTGCCTAAATGTACTGATTTTTATTCTATTTTGACTTAGGAAGCAAATGGGAGCGTTAATTGCAAAAGGAACTAATTAAGTGAATTCGGACAGTTTTGACATGTTTTCGTATTTGGGCATAACCTCTCATCTGAGCTCCGATTTTAGATGATTCAAAATGCTATAGAACGCTAAGAAAGATATCTACAACTTTATGTTTTGAGTTTGAGAGATACTTGCTGCATCAAGGTTTTAATTGGGCTTGAAGTTGACGCATCCTGCACTGCGATGTTCTGAACATTCTGCCTTGTAATGCATGTCCAAGGGGCAGTTTATTATTGGAAGATTTGAAGACATGTGGCCACGAGTTACAGCTGGACACATCACTTTCCTTTTTTTATTTTTAAGATTTTATTGTATTTTCAATTAATTAGAATCAGATTAGGATAATTGATTTTAGGATATTGGAATATTTTAGGAGATTGAGTTGAATTCAAACACTTGAATTAGATTTTTGAAAGGGAGATCAGATTAGGTTTGGAGGGACACGCCTCTCTTCTCTTCTCTGGAATTTTTCTTTCTTTTTGAATTTTGGTTGATGGCCATGAGCGGCTAAAAACTTTTGTAACTTGGTCGTCGGAAACGGAGACCTCGGAATCAACCAACTGTGAGATCTAATCTATGTTATTTAGTGTTCAAGTTTTCCGTGTTTTTGGTATTGAATGTTATTCTGTGCATATTTTCATGATTGATGCATTTAATTACTAGGAGGCCTACTAGTGTATTATTTGTTGAAATCTACCGCTAAGTTTGATATCAAATCCGTAATTGTTTGATCCCTCCAACTTGTGAAGCAATTAGGGTTAGTAATTTGCTGCGTCAGGAATTAATAACCTTATGAAGAACATTCAACTAAATTAAATACAACCGCTTGTGTTTGTGTTGTTTAGCTTCATCGATCTCTCTAATTCTTAAGGCTGCCACTAGATTAAATCTTGAGCGCTTGTCTAGGGTTGTTTAGTGGTAAGATTAATTAAGAGCGCTTGTTTCCTAATTAATTAAAATTAAGGAGAGATAGGAAAATAGTTCCAACGGTGAATATTCAATGTATGAATTGATTATTTTTGCATCAATGATCAGTTGTGAGATTCCGATGGTGGATGTTGACGGAGACCAAGTTTCGTTATATTAATTGATTTCGAATTGAACTGTTTTTGTTTTTTTTTTTTTTGGTTTTTGCTAAGAATGTTTTCTATTTTACACAAAACCCCCCAGCTTTGTTCACATAACATCAAATTCGGCTAGACACTCTTCGTGGGATCGACCCAGGCTTACCCTATTTATAGTTCAATAGTTAGGTTCGGAAGGTTTTAATTCTGGGTGCCTACGACAGCAGACCAGCCATCCACATGCATATATTTGCATATGCATAAGAATTTAAAGAAAGAATAAAGAATTTTAAGAATAAAGAAAAAGAAAGAAAAGCACTAAAGAAATAAAGAAAGAGAAGTGCTAAAGAAGAGAAAAGAAAGGTTGTTGCGATGGGGAACCCGTGGGTGACAAGAAGAAGAAATTCCCACATACACGCCGCCTTAAGTGAGCGGCCTAAGAAGAAGAAAAATTTGTACTACTTGTAAAAGTGTATGTGGATGAGGGCTGCACTAAGAAGGTGCACGCCACCTTAATTGAGTAAACTAAGAAGAAGAAAGAATTTGTACAGTCTATAAGAGTGCATGTAGATGAGGATTGTACTCACTCACATAGCTAGGGTTCCGAATCCATGTATCAACTGAGTCTGATCGGCAAAGAAAAGAAAAGAAAGAAAGAAGAAGAAAGAAGAAGAATAAGAATAAGAAAAATAATAAGCATAAGAATAAGAAAGAATGAGAAAGAATAAGAAAGCATGAGCAAGCAAGAAAAGAAAAGAAAAGAAACAGAAAAAGAAAAAGATAAGAAGAAAGAAAATGCATTTCTATGCATTAATGCATGTGCATCTCATCCATGCATGTTACCATGAATTCCCATCATGGTTAGTGAGAATAAGAAAGAAAGAAGAACAAAGAGAATTAGAAAGAAAGAAAAGAACAGTGAAAACTAGAAACAGTGAAAGAAAAGAGAAAGAACAAAGAGAGAATGAGGAAGAGAAAGAATAGAGTAAGGAAAGAATTCAAGAGTAAGTCACGGGGATGGAAGAGTACAGGATTTACGTACTGAGAAATTAGTGCTCACCCCGTTATTTTTCCATGTTTTGCAGGAAATAGGTGAGAAGCGGTCGAATGGACGTTGAGAAGCGAAGTTAAATGGCAATATGTCTACCGTTATTAAAGCTTTTGTGTACATACTATTTTGTATTATGTAAGAATTATATGTTAAGCAAAGAAAAATTTGGGCCCATTACTTTTCATTTTATATGTATGTATGTTTTTCATAATATAATTTCCTAGTATACTAATTAAGAAAGAAGCTATTACAACTTTCAATTTAAAATCTCGCCTTCTTCAATGCATGCTTCTTCTCCTTGATCATTACTCTAAATTAAAATAAATTCTAATTTAAATTTACATCAATAAAGAGAAACTTCAATTTACATTCGAATGGAGTAAGATGAGAGGGAGAATTACAAGAGATTAAAAGAAAGACAAGGCACGCTATCCTTATTTAAATTGAATTTACAATCCTCAAATTTAACCAAGTCCAAAGGCAAATGCAACCAATACCATGCAATTTCATCTCAATAATATGCATATAACAATCAATCAAAAAGAGCAATTTTCAATATTATGAATTACCCCTTGATGTTATACCTTCTTATCTTTAAACCCAACAAGTTGTAAACCTTTTAGTTTAGTCCCTTGTTGTTAGGCCTCTCTGAATTGCACCTCTAGAATAATGTAATATGCATCAACAATTTATACAAAATTCTAGACCAACATTTATGTGCAACAACACCCAAAATGAAGCCCACCTACACTAATGTGTAAGCTGCCCGCAACGGCAGTTTTACGTGCATCAACACATATGGGCAATAGCATTAAACACTTGCTAAATGGGCTACAACATGTTAAAAATGTACTGGTGCAAACCATGAATCAATTGACTCACTATTGAATTCGTATGACCTATTTACGAACATGTAATGAATTAACGTGCACCAATGTTGACTGGCTATAAATAGACTAAACCCCTTCCTATAGTAGTCCAAAAACTAATGTAAGCCCACTTTAATGATCCTCACACATGTAGGAACATGCGAGATTTGAAATCACTAAAAAATGAGCACTGTAGTGTAAATGACAGCGATTTCCCAAAGGAAAATCACAGGCTGATTAGAATAAGACAATTGAGCATAAAAAATACTCAACATGTCAAACACTTGAGTGAATAAATTTTTATGCTTTGGCAGGTATGAGGCACTTGGTGACAGGGCTCAAGACGGACACTACAAAGACGTCGAGACGGAGGACGCATACGCTTTTTTTTTTGGGGGGGGGGGGGGGGGGGAGGGATGGTTAGTATCGAGAAGCTGAGCGCGAGCATATTCCTTTCTTTTGGGTAGTAGTTTAGAGTAGTGTAGCATTTGTGTTGTTCGGTGGAGTACTGAATCTCACTGTTTCTTTTTTGCAAACTTAAATTATAACCAAGTGATACTAGGGTTACTTGTCGAGAAGGACTGGAAAGATCTTATAGTTATCTAAGGCTGAGCGAATTACCGCCATGTGTTATCCAAGCCAAACTAGAGAAGTAGCCATTTGTGGATTCATATTGGTGCATCATTTGAGAAGGTACACCCTTTCCACCATTGGCTATTGCGACACTCTCTGGTGTTCTGGTATAGCAATTCATTACCTTTACAAGTCTACTATCCACTCATCTAACCCCCAAGATTCTCCCTTGCACAAGAAATAAAGGGAACTTTCTACGTGCTGAGCGCTAGAAAAGTTTGTAAAAGCACCGAGCTGAGAAGGTAAAGAAGAGAAGAGACCCAAGCCAATGGCAGATGCTTTGGTTGCTCTCAAGTGGCCCCGCTAGCTCCACTCTAGCCCATACTTAGAAGGTGGAGCCGTCAGAAGGTGAGTCATCTCAAGGGCTGGAGTATTAGAAAGTTTCTCCTAGGAGGAAGAGGCTGTAAGGATAGTCATTCCCTTGGCGACTTCGGCCTATTCGAGTCCATCCTTCATGGGGGGTTAATGTAGTCAGCCGAGTGGTTCTTTACCCTTTGTTTCAAGTGAATCCTAACTTCATCTTTTGGTTTTTTTTTTTTATTATATTCCATATCTTATCTTCGGTGGTCTTTATTGATTGTAGATAATTAGTGGGGGGAATGCATTTGAAAAAGATAATGTTTTCCCAAGAAAAAGGACCAAGATTTGGCCAATGCCAATTCCCAACTATGGAGGCATTTGTACAAATCTAGAGAAACGAGAAAGGAGTTACGAGAGAGCAAGCTGCTGTTAAGTCCAATCTTCAGCATCCCAAGCCAGTTGGAATCTAGCTGGATGGAATGGGAGGCCAAAAGTTCTTCTTTGCTAAAGAAGCTTGAAGTTGTGAGGCTAAGAGGGTTGCTTTAATGGCAAGGCTAGTTTATAGCTATTGATGCCAATCTCAAAACCTGCACCAAGCTAATGGAAGAGTTTTAGGTGAGAAGCATACGAGTAGGACTAGTGGATGAGATTGAGCTATACAAGTCTTACTTGCAGATCTGGTGAGAGGCGAGTAGGGTGTGCAAGGAGGAGCAGTGCTAACCTGGCGTCGCAAGAAGGAGAGCTGGTCAATTTGAGGTTCTGTCGAGGGAAGATAAGGTTGAACAAACTGATCAATCTAGGGAGGTTTTCCTCGGAGTTGAGTCTTCAATCACACCAAAGAATAACGGTGGAGTGACTGATAACCTGGATGATGAATCGAGACTCTACTTGATTCCTTGTATTAACGTTAGATTCTATTTTCTTTTTGTAGGAGTGCCAATTGCACCTTTTGATGTGAACATACTTTGAAGCTTGGCATCTTGTGTGTTAAGGGGCGAGACCCTATTTTTCATGTGTTTAGTCTTTATTTACTAAGTGTTTGTTCATGTTGGTGTTTTTTGCGATCTTAGCCATGCAAGGTGTTTAACTTGAGTGAAAGGAATGATCCTTATAGTTTTTTGAGGCTACTTCAAAACAACTACTTAACTCTTGAAAAGCTGAATATACCTGAATTTATTAATGAATAAAGAGAATATATATTTGCCTAGGGTGAGTTTACTTAAATGAATTCAGGGGAGGATGCAACCCCACCCTATTGCCTATTATTGTAAAAATTTCTGAAGTTCTATAGGTGATAGAGCCAAGGTGCTATCAAAAGGATAGACTTAAGTGAAATACATTCTAACTGTTGTTGATGTCTTGCCCTTCTGGTGTTTGTAGCTTGTAGGCTCTTTTCCAACATCCTTGGTGATCTTGTACTATCCCCCCCAAATGAGACCGAGTTTGCTAGCTCTTATTTCCTTTGTGTTTTGACACCCTTGGTGTAGACCCAATCGCCAACCTTGATGACCCTAGCTCGAACATTCATGTTTATAGTGCCAAGCCATTTTTTTGTTTATAGATGGCATTACGAATAAGGGCATCTCTTAGTCATATTTCCAGTGTCCAGATTATGGCAAATTTGCTACCCTTTTTTGTCATCACCCGTCCATTGAGCCGGAGCCTAAGGGACAAAACTTCCACGGGGATGACTCTTCCAATCGAAGCTAGGGAGAAAGGTTTTCTCCGGTGGAAGCCCGAGCTGTTGTGCAGTGGGACCCATATATCCTTGGAGTTCATCTACCTAAGCCCCCTTGCTTTTTGAGCCTTCTCTTCATATTCTACATGATCATTTTGCTGGATGACTTGGCTTGTCCATTCGATTAGGGGTAGCATGGAATGGAGAAGCTTAGCTTAATCCCCCACATCTTGTAAAAGTATTGAAGCCGAATCATTATTTAAATATATATTGGTGTATAGATGTTTTAAAATGAACAATCATTGTTAGAAGATAAAAATAATAATAGCCCCATGCTTGGGTTATGATTTTGTTTGAAATCATGGATACTAATTGATGATTAGTGGAAGGGTATATTTGTAATACTCCCTTCCGTTTCCTTTTTTGTCGTTTAAAGACTTTCTAAAATTTTCAAAATTAAGTCGTTCTGCTTCTTTCTCTTTCTTGCGCACCTTTCATCATGCCTTTCCTCCACTTTTTATCATCCTCTCTCTTTCCATTCCATCTTGTCATTTCTTACTTTTTGCCTTTGTCCTCTTTAATTTTTATTTTTATCTTATCTCTTCCCCTTTTCTCATCTCTTCCTTATTTTCCATCGCCACCTCTTCTTTCTCTAATCTGTCTCTGCTTCCATCTTTTCTCTCTTTTTTCTTGTCTTCCTTCTATATGTTCCTCTCTTCCACTCTTATTTGAAGCACTCTATCGTCTTCAATCTCCACCTTCACTTCCTCTTTCTTGAGCCCTAAAAGAACAGCCTTGAACTCGTGAGCTTTGGGGGTTCCTTCCAGTCCACATGGTGTTAACAAAAGCTGAAGTTTCATGAGGGAGTTGAGAGGAGAGTGACGATACAGATGATGGGAAGGAAAGTCCTTGATAAGTTCCAGACGGCACAGCTACGAGAGGTGTCATGCGTGTGGCGAGGCGTTTAGCGATGGCGTTGAGGAGAAGTGTAGGGAGAGTGGACTAGTCTGGTTGAGTGGTGTCCATGGGAGAAAAATTAAAGAACTGGAGCAGCTTAAAAGAAAAGAAACAGACGAAGTTGGTGGGAGAAACAAATGAATAAGACAAAATTGTTAAAAATGTTATTTAAATAGGCGGGAATGTTTCCCACTTTCAAAGTCTCTCCCACCTGCAAAATCAGAGAAAAAAATGGTGGGAGAGAGAATTTTTCTTTTTTTTTTAAAACTTGTGCCCACACCTAAAACGTCAATTAAAAGAAAACGGAGGGAGTATATTAATAAAAGGAAATTAGGGTGCGCCTATAAAACGGCACTTTTCCCTAAATTCTCCAAGAGAGCTCATTTGGCCGCCCAATAGAAATTCATTAAGAGAATTTTTCTCTCGACTTTCTCACTTACACCATCTTCTTTAAACTTTTCAAATCAAACTAGCTAGTATATTGATTGTGTGTTGATTCTTGCCTCTGTGTGGATATCATTGGTTCACTCCTATCCTTGGAGTCTGAGTGTTTCTTCAGATCGAAAAGCGGTGGAGCCTCCAAACATGGGTAAGAATCTAAACCTTGTATGGGTTTTGGATGATCCGAAGCATGTAAATATCGTAACTCTCATATATGGATTTTGGGGCTTCTAGGGTTTTAATCGGTAAATTTTTGTTTTTCACTGCCTATTTCTTTGATTAAATCTTGACAGATTTCACCAGGATTAAAAGCAGAGTGTTTTGGGAATGATTGCTATGAGCTAGGCTTATACATAGAGTAAAGTTTCAAGCACTCTTTAAAGATATTCAAGAATGAGTACAAATGAGAGTTATAATTTGTAACAACTGCTATAACTAGTACAATTCATGCATAATAATGATAGAAAATGGGCCCAAAACTTTTCTTTTTATTATATGCAATAAGTCTTTTGTACACAAAGAGCATCATTTACAAAAAGCCATTTACAAAGACGAAAACAGGGGAAACAGTGTAGCTATTGCTCTTCGCTTGCCGACGCCCCTCCGACTGCGTCATCACCTAGATCCTGCATCCACAAAGGAAAATAACGGGCTGAGCACAAAATAATGCTCAGTAAGTAAACCCTCTATCTGTTTATCCCTGTATGTATTTCTCTTAATTCTTTCCTCACACTTTCTGTTGTTTTCTACTAAACGTCATGGCCTCATCTTACCAGAGGTATGGTCGGATGGCGTACACACAGCACCATCTCACTCTTCATGACTGTCGGGTGGAGTTCACATAGCACCAACCCGNTCAAAAACCCTAATCTAATCACTTTGCAAAAATCCAGTTTTAGAATTCGAATCCCACTCAATCTCCTAAAAGAAATATTCTCCTATCCTAAAATAACATTAATCCTAATTTAATTCTAATTAATTTAAAATAAGTTAGTGTCCTAAAATAAAATATGAAAGTGGTGATTCTGAGCTGTAACTTGCGTGCCACATGTCCTCAAATCTTCCAATAATAAACTGCCCAATTGATTTGCATGACAAGGCAGAATGCTCCAGGACATCCAGTTCAGATGCTTCAACTTCAAGCTTGATTATATCTTTTATTCAGTGAGTATTTTTCCAAACTCAAAACATGAAAGTTGTAGATATATTTCTTAGCGTTACACAGCATTTTGAATCATCTCAATCGGAGCTCGGATGAGAGAGTTATGCCCAGATTATGAAACAACATCAAAACTGTCCGAATTCACTTATTTAGTTCTGTTTTGCAATTAACGCCTCCATTTGCATCCTAAATCAAAATAGAGTAATAATGAGTATATTTAGGCAGCAAATAAGTATAAAAGACTAGACATTAAGGGGGGTAAATATGACATTTTGTATTCCCATCAACCTACCAATTATAACATCTCAAATTTGCTTACTAAAGCTCTATCATTGTAGAAGTATGATAGGCATTTGGCTTCATTTTGTATTAAATATGTAAATGATTGGGTATAGGTGCAAATGGGAGATTGTTGGAGTAGGTGCCTTTGAGCCAATTATATTGCTGTATGTTGACTCTATGGATCATGATTATTCAATCTATGAAAGGCATCGTTTATATTATGTAAAGCATATTTCATATGTATGTATTAATATATGCACTTAGAGTGGTTGAACCGTGACGAAGGAATTTCGTAGTGATAAGTCTTGATTGTTAGATCCCTATGATCATTTATGGTGGCCATTCTAGAAACGTTCATAGCCCTAGTATTATCCTAACCTAGGGCATAGATAATATGGTAAAGCTATTATAGTGTTGAACGATCATATCGAAAGATAGTGACAGATCTCACATTTCACGGTTGTTTGGTGACAACTTGGTGCGATGCATGGGTGTTTATTATTCATGAGTTCATTGAACTAACTCATCTGAAGATTCCATATAGATGGTAACACCAATGTCCATGGAATACATCCTCTAATAGATGGTGGTGCATGTAGTCCTTAGACTTTAGATCACCGGAGTGCTGTGTGTACCTATTGGTGTAGTTTGACATTAGCCAAATGTAATCTTAATAGGTTATCAGTACAGTAGTGAATGACTACATTGAAAAGTACATCATAACTACGGTGGATCGATAAAGGATTCAGCACTTCTACGTACAGGAGAAATTTTCTCAATAAGATTCTGGTAAAGGACAACGACCTTGGAATCTATGGCCATAGTGGAATCGAGATAAAGCTCGATTGGTCGATTGGTCTGATAACCAAATCTGAATATGTCAAGGTGGTTTATACTTGAAGCTGAGATTACTTTTATGCTTCAAACCTTGATAAGATAATTGATGATAAAAGGATTTGATTGCATGGCAACCGTACTGTCGACAAGTAGCAAATACGTTGAATCTGAATCTGTCAAGTGACCATGGTGCCTTGTTAGAGACCAATCTTGGTTTATCTGTAATGAGACGATTAATACGGTGTTGATCATGATATTACCGACTACCAACATGATGAGAAGCCTATGGTTCACACACATAAAAGACAATTTAAAGAAGATAACCAGTGTGGGCATTTTTGTCATTTGTTGGTAAAGGGGTATTTCAATAAATCTTACAAACTAATTAAATTTGCTAAAAAGGTTGTTGCTTGGATCCAATCCCGTATAGGATTTAATATGTAAGATTGGTTATTTATTTATATTAATAAATAAACCGTCATTATTTAAATATATATTGGTGTATAGATGTTTTAAATAATGAACAATCATTGTTAGAAGATAAAAATAATAATAGCCCCATACTTGGATAATAATAGCCCCATACTTGGATTATGATTTTGTTTGAAAATCATGGATACTGATTGATGATTAGTGGAAGGGTATATTTGTAATATACTAATAAAAGGAAATTAGGGTGTGCCTATAAAATGGCACTAAATTCCCTGAGAGAGCTCATTTGGCCGCCCAAGAGAAATTCATTAAGAGAATTTTTCTCTCAACTTTCTCATTTACACCATCTTCTTTAAACTTCTGAAATCAAACTAGCTAGTATATTGATTGTGTGGATATCGTTGGTTCACTCCTATCCTTGGAGTGTGAGCATTTCTTCAGATTGAAAAGCGGTGGAGCCTCCAAACATTGGGTAAGAATCTAAACCTTGTATGGGTTTTGGATGATCCGAAGCATGTAAATATCGTAACTCTCATATATGGATTTTGGGGCTTCTAGGGTTTTAATCGGTAAATTTTTGTTTTCCACTGCCTATTTCTTTGATTAAATCCTGACAGATTTCACCCAAGATTAAAAGCAGAGTGTTTTGGGAATGATTGCTATGAGCTAGGCTTATACATAAAGTAAAGTTTCAAGCACTCTTTAAAGATATTCAAGAATGAGTACAAATGAGAGTTATAATTTGGATTTTTTAGCTCAATTTTGTATAAGAGAATGTTCTTGATGTATTGTCATTTCTATCTCTCTTGTCTCTCCTTTCTCTAAGCAATAAGATGCTAAATTTACATCTCATAGAAACCTTTGAAAAAATAGTCGTTGTTGCATTTGATGCACTCCTGCAAAGCTGCATAATTTAAAGGAATGGGCATTCCACCATCGCAAACGGTCGTTTTCTTTGCTCAATGTAACATTTCCCTATCATGAATGGGCATTCCACCATCGTGAACAGTGATCTGACTTTGGTTCTTTAGAGTCTATAAATTCCAGAAGCATGGATAGCTTCCTGGAATGATGTCTTTCTTTAAGGAATGATCTGCAATAAATTTTGGGACGGGTGTTCGTCAAGGTCATTAGGGTTTGACACTTGTATTCCAAAACTTGATTCTAAACTCATAACTATTAACCCTACCTCTTGAGTTTGACTAGAACAGGTATTCATTCCCTGATAATAAACTTGTGTCAATATTCCAAAGGCGTGAACAACAATTGGAATGACGTCATTCAGTATGGTAGGGGCTTGATGGACGGTAATCAATTTTGGTCGTTCTGTTTCTGGATGTGTGCTTCAATCTTTGGCTTAAGTCTTCGGTTATGCTTGGAACGGGCGTGTGATTTCATCGTTCAGTTTGGAATGGCTTGAACATCTTTAGCACAAACTTGACAGAGCCGTGAACGAGCATGAGGAACGATGTTGTTTCATTTTGAATAGCTTCTTGGGAATTTTATCAAGTGAGGAACGAGAAATCACTGTATTGAATGGGCATTCAAGTTGGAATAAATCTGCAATTTTATCTGGGTTATTACATAAGTCATACTTTTGCATTTTTTTCTTTTTTTTATTCCAACCAGTGTTTTGATTAATTTTGACACATCAAAATACATGAGGGCTCAACAGACATTGATATAGATCATATGGCTCTTATTTATTTCTTCTTTCTATAATTTGTGCGTATAATTAAAAAAACACACATGCCGTATTTTCTTAATACTAATTATATAATTGTTATAGTTAACTGTTATGTCTTTATTAAGTTGGTTTTGGTTGTCCACACATTTGAATAGTTGAGCAATTACTTCTGATCTAAATTAATAAATATGTCATTGATAGGTCGACAGCTATATTTGCTATCTTAAAAGAATGAGACAATCCACCTAAAGTGAAAGTGATAAATGAAATAAATAATTAATAGCAAACTAATTATTTTATGTGTCTCTCATATATGACAGTAATCTACTGTTTAAAACTAACCAGCAATAAATAGAATTCAAAAAATGGAAAATTAATATAAGACTAACTCAGTTTGACTTTGATTCAACCGAGTGCGTGCTTCGCCCAATGAATATATTGAAATTAGAGTAGAATGGGTCTAATTTCTTTCAATTAATGTACCTTTCAAGTTTGGACCAAACTGTCCACACATTGACCTAATGGAAAATCATCCCTTTTCATGCTTTCAATTTTGTCAACTGAGTTTTGGTTCAGTTTTAATACAGGGAACGCGGCGGTGTTAAATTTGACAAAACTAAATAACGCCATAATTGGATAGGAAACATCTAGGATACAACCATGGTGATACCACCCTCTAAAGGCTTACGCTATTTTCGAATTTTTTCTCTTATTTTTAAATTAGTTGTATTGATAATTATTAAATGTAATAACTATTCGGTATGGATATATTATTTGGTGGTATCACGCCAATCGGAATATCATAAATTTTTCAAATAGAATATTATATTACATGTACCCTATTAAAGAAAAAAATAAAAAAAGAGTAATTAAATAAGGCAGCAAAATAACTTCTAACTATCATGACATCTTCTTATTTCTAATATTACTCAGTTCGGTTGCTAAGAAAACGTTATGTAATGAAAGAAATTTGTTTTTTTTGTTTTTTTTTTTTTTTTTTGGTGCATCGCTTAACATTAAGCTGAAATCTCACGGATCATAAGATTTTTCTGTTTTGTTCAAAGATAGGAAATAATGTAACATGTTAGTTTAAATCTCAACTAGCCAAATATTATTTTGGATCTCTCTTATCTTGTTTCGGCTGCCCGTCGAAATAAGGGTACAAGAAAAAAAAAAAATTTAAAAATTAAAAATTGCGAGGAAGCACTACTGAAACAATAGTAACTCCACCGAATTCCGAGAAAAGGACGAAGCATTGCAGAGAGTTTCAAACAGAATTTATTAAGCGGCTGCAACAAAAATTTAACTCATTAATGCTCAACTGCAAATTAATTGATGAGCAAGCTACACAATGGCATGCATGATAACAACTAAAATTTATACAATACTAGCAACATTTTTTGTTTTTTTTTTTTTTTTTTATATCCATGTGACATAAGATGGTTTAAATAATATTAATCTGACAAGAAGAAAACAATGTCATATGATTAGCTTTACAACAATTTGTGTATATATACATAATTCAAATCATATTACACTTATAATTAGACATTATTTGTAAATGGAGAGACATCCAATAAATTCTTTATTGATATAGAATGTTTTCGTCGCTTCCACTGTTCATACGTGCATGTGCATGGTTGACATAAGACCTTAATTAGACTTAAATATGAACTGGTGGTTGAAAACAGGCAGCAGCTAACCAAATTTTGTATTAAATTGATTTGATTGGTCTCACAAACAATTCCTTTGTGGATGGAATGGATGTTTTTTCAAACATAGTTTCTGCCCAGGGACAACCATAAGGTCATCTCCAACCTATTATACCAATTTAGTGCAAAATTGTATCAAAGTGGTGCAAATTTTGATACAAAATACTATTCTATCTCCAACCCACAACACCAAATATTACACCAAAAAGAATATTCCTTAGAATATTTTTTAAAATATTCTTTTTTTTCTTTTATTGTAATAATCAACAATTAATCTATTTCACTCATTATTTTTGTATATATTAATTAAATATTAGGAATGATATTTTTATTAAATAATAATTATTTTAAAAATTATACTAATTTAATAAAATTAATCATTTATTTAATCAAATAAACATTACATTTAATATAGAAAAACATTACATCTAATATTAAATGATACAAAAAAAAAAAAAAAAAAAATTTGAGCAATTAAGAATTATGCAAAAAAGAGTTCAACAAGGTTAAGGATCTCAAAATAACTCTAGTTCTTTTCAATATTTTGATGATCTTACTGGATCCGGAACTAATCTACCGGAATACTAAATTGTTATTTTAGTTTATGTTGTATTTTCTTTTAATTTTAGTGTTTTTAAATTAGTGTTATTTGAGTTATTGTAGTTTAATATTTGCATTGAATAAAGTTCTATTTTTAATTTTTCATCATTTTTTAAATTATATCATTATTATAAATAATAATCAAATTAAATTAAATACAAATACTCAAATTTGGTGTGATTTTTGGTGTAAAATTTAATACTCAAATTAACTTAACAAAATTAAAATAAAAACAAAAAAAACCAAAATTAAAAAATATATATATATTTTTTTATTTGCGCTACAGTGTTGCGCCATTTTGGCGTAGTGCTACAGTGCCACGCCAATGTAGTACTACGCCAAAATGGCGTAGTGTTTGGCATGGGTTGGTACTCCAACCCACGCCAATTTGGTGTTTTTTGCACTATTTTGGCGTGGGTTGGAGATGCCCTAAGAAGAAAATATAGACTTCTCTATCATGTGCTTTTCCTAAGTAGCAGGCCGATTCAACCCCGCCCCATATTTTGGGAAGGCCCACTAAATTATTGATATTTTTTACTATATATATTTTAAAAAAAAATTATAATATTTAATATTTTGTCAAATTAAATTGTAAAACTAAATTTTTGTTTTAAATATTTTTCTTTATATAGAAAAGCATTCTATGGAAACTAATTGAACGATAATTATTTTCATAATTGTTCCTTATATGCACTGAATCCTATGGAAAATTGAATGATATTATTTATTTCACAATATTTAAAATTGAGTAACATTAAACACTCTGTCATAATTATGTTATTTTCTTTATAGGAATAAAAGTTATTTTTTTATTATATATTAAATAAAAATTAGTTTTACTAATTATACAAAACGACTTAGATGCTCTTGATTATTTTTAAAGTGAATTTAATTCTTAAATTCTAAATTAAAAAAAAAAAATAGGGAAGACCAAAACCAATTTTCTTTAAAGGAAATCGAAAAGGACCAAAAAAAAAAATAATAATAAAAAAATTAAAAAATAAGAAGAAAATTCAACAAAATTAAAAACTATAAAATATTTTATTATTTATTTTTTTTAAAAGGATAACTATTTGTTTAGTTTTTTATTTAAATAAATTTTTTATGTAGCAAAAAGAATAATTTAAATTTCTTGAATCTGATCCTAAGTAACTCCTTGTTGTCCCTTAATTAAACGATTTGTAACTTTTATCATCTCATTGTAAAAGTCAGGAAAATTTATAAATGTCCCATGAAGATATAGTATATCAAACTTAAAGACTACTAACTTATGGGACATTTGTATATAAGATTATACCATTTAATTCTAACTTATCTTTTTGAGTTTTATTCATCATGTTGTTTTTATTTTGGGTGTTGAAAGATCTTGAGTAAGAGTAAAGATAATCATTATCACCATAATTTCAAAAAAAAAAACAAAAATTCGGTTGCTAATATTATTATATATATTTCTAATTTTAAATTAGTATTATTACAATTTTTATTTTATATGTATGTTTATTTACTAAATATCTTTTTGTAGTTAATTTTGAATCCAAGTATGTCTTAGGGGTGGGTGGGTCCAGGTACATGACCCAAACCCTTGGAACCGGAGATGGTTGGTTTTGATTCCTAAACACATGGAACCAGAACCAGAACTTAAAGACTACAAACTTATGGGACATTTGTATATAAGATTATGCCATTAAATTCTAACTTATATTTTTGAGTTTTATTCATCACGTTCTTTTTATTTTGGGTGTTGTAAGATCTTGAGTAAGAGTAAAGATAATCATTATCACCATAATTTACAAAAAAAAAAAAAAAAAAATTAGGTGCAAATATTATTATATATTTTGCGATTATATATTTTATTTTTTATTAGTATTATTACAATTTTTATTTTAAATGTATGTTTATTTACTAAATATCTTTTTGTAGTTAATTTTGGATCAAAGTATGTCTTAGGGCTAGGCAGGTCCGGGTACATGGCTCAAACCCTTGAAACCAGAATCAGCTAATTCTTGTGATTTGGAGCCGAAACTGGTCGGTTCCAGTTTCTAGTACCTGGCTATGTTCTACCAAACTATAATAATACAAATTATCACGTATGTTGAATTTAAATGTATTAGTTGAATGAGGCAGGGGAAACAAAGGAAAGTAGCTCTTCGTTAGGTCAAATTTGGCCATGTTTTCCTCTTTCAAGTGAACCCAAAACAAAACCAAGATCTAAGAAAACCCAATTCTCAGATAACAAATCTCAAAATAAGAAATTCAGAAAAACCATAACCTTAATCCAATCAAATTAAAAAAGACCCACCAATCTCACAGAACCCTAAAATCCAAAAACACAAAATTGAATCCACCAATCTCAACAACACAACCAAAACAATCAAACTTGTTGATAGAATTAGGGTTTAACAATGGGAATTCAAAGAGAAAAAGACAAGGGTACTAACTGGTGAGATTCAATGAACAAAATAGAATGGCAACTGACTATTCAAGTTGGCACTGGAGATTCGACGAATGGCAGAGAATGGTACACTAGACGAACAACAAATGGAAGATTTTTTCTTTTTCCCCAAATCTTAATCGAATTTTCTTATTTGAAATGTAAAATTTCAATAAACCCCCCATTTTTAATGATATCTCGATTCAGTCCTGGTTCTCTAATCCGTTCCTACTCGAGTACCTAGATATCGAATCTAGTTTTGGTTCCTAGGTTGGTTTTGATTCTTTGATCTAGTGGAATTGATATCGAAACCGCACAGTATCAAGTTGGTTCCAATTCTTGCAATAAATCACCTTTTTAAAGTCTCTGCCAACCCTTGATAAATTAGAGTCGTTGCTACATTTAATCCACTTTTGAAAAGCTGTAGAACCAAGAGGAACTGGCATTTCAACATCAAGAATATTTGGGCATTCCTAACACCAACGGTCTCTTTAATTTGAATTATAGGGTTTGGAACGGTTGTTCCCTTATGTAGAATGGTTGTTACCTTATCGCGAATGGGCGTTATGTTATCATAAGTGCACTAAAGCCAATAATATTAGGACATTTGTAATAATATTATTGAATATCAATACATGCATAACTTCTATATCATAACATTCATTTATATATTTGTATATATATTGATATATGTCCTTAGAAGGGTTGAACCATGACTAGGGAATTAAGTGTTTTAAATCTTAATTGTGAGAACCATATGATCACATATGATGACCATTCTAAAACTGTTCGTAACCCCCAATATTAATATGACCAAGGACACAGATTATACGGTAAGGTTATCATAACGTTAAATAACCCTATTGAAAGGTAGTGACAGTTCTCACTTGTCAAGTTGATAGGTGACAACCTGTTACAATGCATGGGTGCTTGTTAATAACAAGTTCATTGGACAGACCTACCACATGATTCCACACAAGATGGTAACGCCAGTGTCTGTGGAATATATATATCCTCCAATGGATGGTAGTGCATGTGATCCCTCGACTTGAGATCACCAAAGCGTTGTTTGTAATTATTAGTGTAATTTGACACTAAACTAATGTAATCCTGATTAGGGTTATCAATACAAAGTCTTTGGTTACATCGAGAAGTACACTATAGCTATGGTGGCTCAACAAATGATTTATCACTACTAGTAACAGGTTAAATTATCGTGCTGAGACATTCGGTTAGGAACTACGATTGCAAACTTTGTGGCCACAATGCAATCGAGTTGGTACTCAAATCCAATTTGTATGGTCATTGATTCGACAACCAAATATAAACATATCAAGGTAAATTCATTAAAGTTGACACTACTTTTGTACTTCAAACCTTGATGAGATAAATGATGATTAAATGATTTGAATTACAAAGTGACCATATGATGCGTTGTTACTACAACATGCAGTATAACAAGTGCACTAGCCGCAAAAAGTAATAAAGTGATAAGTAGAGTATTGTTCCCACGAGGATTGGTTGTTAATCACTGATTTTCCTATTTGTTTTCAAGTTGGAGAAACCGAAAATTGTTTGGATTCATGGGAGAAATTAAAACTAAACGAAAACAAAATTTACTAAAGTATTAAAAAGCTAATTAATGAAAGCAAGATTAAAGTAGGAGTAAATTCAAGTAAAGGCAAGCGGTTAGGGTTTTGACTTCATTAGAACTCTATGGATTAATTCTACAAATTATGCTACTTTTACACTCACATGCACAGATTGTAAATCGAATTTCCTAAGTTGTAACACATACCTTCTCAGGCTATGAATTCCTACTTTTCCGCATTAAGCATCCGCACCCAACAAATTGAAGATTAATAGATCCAATTTCATTAAGCTAATGGAATCCTAAATTGATTTTTATTGATTCTCAAACATATCTCTAGCGCTCAATACTATAGTGGTGATTACCCAAGAAGCTCAACTTGATTCATTTCTCAATCTCATCATGTTCAACAAATAAAATCAATAACAATCAGAATAATCCCACAATCCAACAATAATCTATTGATTAATCCATAGAAATCCGAATTACATCAAAACCCTAACCCAAATTGGGTTAGTTCATAACGAAATTAACACAAATAGCAAGAAAAACAGTAAACACAATAGTCAACATATTGAAACAAAGAGAAAAGAGTAAAGATCTCCCCTAGTTGAAGAATCCACAAGATTAAATCTCAAATCTTCTCTCCTTCTATCCTAAAATGTCAAAGCTACTTTAAAACAAAGATGAACCTAGATGAACTCAGACGAACCCCTCTCAAGATGGAAAAGTTTTTCTTATATAGTTTGCCCAAAAACCTAAAAACTTTCCTAAAATAAAACTGTGCGTTTTGAATAAAACAGGAACTCGTAGACTTCGTTGCGGCGAAGAAAGAATTTTGCCACGGCGACGAGCTAAAGTAAAATCTTGTGCCTAGCTTCTCTCGCCGCGGCGAACCTTCCTGAACAATTTTGAATTTATGAAATTGCCCCCTGCTTGCTTCCTCGCTTGAATCTTCAATCTTCGATGCTTTCGCATGGGAACAAGCTTCATAGTGCTTCAAATCCGCTTCAGAACTTTTCCAAATTCTAATATTCGCTTGCTTCTGGGTCCAGAAACTCTAATCTACTCATTATTCGCTCAAAATACATGTTTTGACCTGAAATATAAAATATGTGGAATTAAGTAGCAATTCAGGCACAAATTAACTAAAAAGTATCCAAAATCCGGCCAAAAAGCCTAAATAAAATAGTATAATCCTTGGATTATCACCATATTGTTGAAAGGTAGCTGTTAGGAAGCGATCTACCCAACGCAGTGGAAAAACAAAAATTCAAAGGATAAATCGATTCCGCTAAAAACCCAAGATCAGAATACAGATTATATAGTTAATGAGTTAAATAAAAAATTCTACAGAAAAAAATAAATAATCCACACAAGGATCAGAGATCTTATGCATGTTTGGAGGCTCCTTCAAATGTCTCTGAATCTACTTCGTTACTGATCTAAGAATAGGATCGAATGAATGATGATCCACACGAAGACAATCCAAAGGACTAAAGAGGGATTTGTTAGATCCTTTTTGGCTTCAAGAATCAACTTGAATCAAAGAAGATCTTTGATTCAAGTACTAAGGGGTGGCATGAGAGTGTAGAGAAAATGAGCAGCCTCCTTTTTCTTTTCTTTTGTTGAATGAATTAATCAATTCATTTTCTAACACACATGCACTTATATAATGCATGTGTCAAAACCCTATTCCAATAAGGAATAGGCATGGCTCCAACCTTGCATCCAAACACCCCTCTTGTGGTATTTTTATTTTAAATTAATTATTATTATAATTAAAGTCAATTAATATATTTATGAAATATATTAACATTTAAATAATAATAATAATAATTCATTTAAATATATGCGTACATATATTTAAATATAATCTCACATTTTTAATTTTAACATTAAATATAGGCAACAACCTCAACAAATTTAATTGCACTGTGAGATTACCAAAATACCCTTTCATCCTAAAAGATGAAAATGCCCCTTGCACAAATTGATTCTTAAATTATCTTCTATATGTGTGACTAGCAAGCTCCTTATCATACCGGTAGTGAGTAGTATCGCGATTAACACTGACTAATCGTCTCACTACACACAGACCAAGATTAGCCCATAGCAAGGCATCATGGCCACCCGATAAATTCGGATTCAGCGAAATAGCTACCTATCAATGATATGATTATCGTGCAATCAAATTCTTTCATCATTTGTTCTCATCGAGACCGAGGTATAGAAATAGTGTCAACCTCAATTACTCTCGATATATTTGTATTCAGTTACTAGACTAATGACCCGAATAATAAATTACATTGAGCAACAACTCAATTCCACTGTGATCATAGATTTGTCATTGTCATTAACTAAATTTCACCATGAGATAAATTCTTCTGTACTCGGGAGTGATGAATCCTCTGTCGATCCACCGTAATCTACCGTATTGATAGCTTTGACTAGAACTATGTTGGGCTAGTGTCAAACTACACCAATTGGTGCATAAGGCGCTTCGGTGATCTCAAGTCTAAGGATCACATGCACCACCATTAGCTAGAGGATTTGTTCCATAGACATTGGGGTTACCATCTATATAGAATCCTCTAGTGGGTCAGTCCAATGAACTTGCCTACTGCAAGCACCCATGTGTTGTACCAGGTTGTCGACAAACAACCTTGACGAGTGAGATCAGTTACTACCTTATGACAGAGTCATTCAACACTATGATAGCCTTACCATATTATATGTGTCCTTGGTCAGAATAATATATAATACAAAAATGGGGTTTCTAGAATGGCCACCATATGTGCTTATAGGGTTCTCACTATCAAGATTTAAAACACTTGATACCTTCATCACATTTCTGCAATTCTAAGGATATATATCAAAACATACAACTATGATTTATATGATATAGCAAAAAATGTCTTTTATTGATTAATAAACATTATTATGAAGAGTTAATTCCACAATAATTGATTGGCTCTAGGGCACCTACTCGAACAATCTCCCAGTTGCACTATAGCCAATCATTCATGTATTTAACATTGAATGACCGAAATGCCCATCATGCTTCTACTGCGACAATAACTTCAACAGTGGGTTAGTAAGTATTCTACAAATCTGCACATACCCTTTCTGATCGATCTCTTAGATCAGATTTAATCAACTAAGTGTTTGGATTATTGGTGAGACCGTGATTCCTCAGCCACAACAATGGCTCTATTGTTATTGCAGTAGAACTTTACTAGATTAGCAATGCTTAGAACCACATCAAGTTTAGTAATGAACTTCTTGATCTAAACCACCTACATGGTTGCATTAAATAATGTGATACACTTTGTATCAGTCATAGAATCTGCTACAGTCCTCTGATTCGAGCTCTTCCAGCTCACTGTAGTTCTATTGGGACAAAATTTCAAGCGAAAATCATCTTTATCCGTTTGGAAATAGCATCACTATATCCTCTTACAATGAGCTCATCTTCTTCTCTATAAGCCAAGAACATATCCGTAGTCCGTTTTTCAGGTATTTAAGGATATTCATTGATACTCATATAGTGTTGCCCATTTGGATCTGATTAATATCTTTACAAGTATTGAATGCATATAAGACATTAATCTAAGTACATATCATCACATTGCTCCCTTGAATCCGATTAATATCTTCTTCAAGTGCTTCATGCACATGAGATATTAGTCTGAGCCTGCAGCATGGCATCGCACACTTGGATCCTATTGATGTCCACTACAAATGTTTAATGCACATGAGACATCAATCCGAGCATACAACATGACATCACTTAATTGAATTCAATTGATATCTACTACAAGTGCTTAATGCACATAAGCCATCAATCTAGGCATACAAGATGGATCCAATTACTGACGTATATGGAATCCTCTTCATTCCATCTCTCTCATTGTGTGGTTTAGGACACATATCCTTAGAGAGATAGACACCATGTACCACCGGAAGAAATCCCTTCTTAGATTCTTCCATACTGAATCTGTTCAATACCTTGTCTATGTACTCTGACTTAGGCTAAGTAATCTACTTGATCTACCACGATAGATCTTTATTCCAAGAATGTAGGCTGCTTCTCCTAAGTCCTTCATGGAGAAGCACTTGGATAACCAAATCTTTACCGACTGCAAGTTTGGTATATCATTCCTAATCAAAAGTATGTCATTGTTATACAACACTAGGAATGCCACTGTGCTCCCACTTACTTTCTTGTAAACACAGGCCTCATCTTCATTCTCGATAAAACCCAGATTCTTTTACGGCTTCATTGAAACGAATGTTCCAGGTCCTTGAAGCTTGCTTGAGTCTATATATGGACCTCTGCAACTTGCATACCTTATTAGTTTGCCCATCAAGAATGAAACCATTGGGTTGCGTCATATATACATCTTTTTCAAGGTTTCTATTCAGGAAAGCATCTTTGACATTCATTTGCCAAATCTCATGGTCATTAGCTTGTCCATCGAGAATGAAACCATCGGGTTGTTTCATATACACATCCCCTTCAAGGTTTTCATTCAGGAAAGTCGTTTTGACATCCGTTGGCCAAATCTTATAGTCATTGGCTTGTCCATCGAGAATGAAACCATTGGGTTGTGCCACACATATGTCCTCGTCAAGGTTTTCATCCCAGAAAGCAGTTATGACATCCATTTGCCAAATTTCACAATCATGATATGCAGTAATTGCAAGCGTAATTTAGATGAATCTGATCATGGCAACTGGTGAAAAGGTTTCTTCGTAGTCAATACCATGAATTTGTTTGAAAACTTTGGCAACCAATTGTGCCTTATAGGTATGCACTTTGCCACCCATGTTAGTCTTTTTCTTGAAGATCCATTTATGCTCCATGGGTTTTACCCCTTCAGGTGGATCCACCAGAGACCACACTTGGTTTTGGTACATGGGGTCCATCTTAGATTTCACGGCTTTAAGATATTTAACAAAATTTGGATCTGATACAGCTTCATCGTAGGTTTTAGGTGTTAGAGTAGATGCCCTAGAGCCAATCAATTATTGTAGAATTGACTCTTTGTAATAATGTTCATTAATCAATAATAAAAGGCATTTTATTCTATATCGCGTAAATCATTATTATTGCAATATGTATTGATATATGTCCTTAGAATGGTAGAACCGTGACGAGGGTATCAAGTGTTTCAAATCTTGATAGTGAGAACCCTATGAGCACATATGGTGGCCATTCTAGAAACGTCCGTAGCCCCAGTATTATTCTGAAGTAAGGGCACAGATAATACGGTAAGGCTATCATAGTGTTGAACGACCCTGTCGAAAGGCAGTGACTGATCTCACTTGTCAAGGTTGTTTGGTGACAACCTGGTGCAACACATGGGTGCTTGTTGTAGGCGGATATACCGCAGCAAGTTCACTGGACTGACCCACCAGAGGATTCCATATGGATGGTAACCCCAGTGTCTATGGAACAAATCCTCTAACGAATGGTGGTGCATGTGATCCTTAGACTTGAGATCACCGGAGCGCCTTGTGCACCGATTGGTGTAGTTTGACACTAGCCTAACGCAGTTCTTTTCAGAGCTGTCAATACGGTGGTGATTGGCTGCATCAAGGAGTGTATCAAGACTATGGTGGATTGACAGAGGATTTATCACTCCCGGGTACGGGAGAAAGTTATCTCACGGCGCAATTCAGTATATGGCAATGACACTAAAACTGTGGCCACAGTGGGATTGAGTTGTTGCTCTATCCAGTTTATAATACGGGTCATTGGTCCAGAAACTGAATAAATAATATCGAGAGTAACCGAAGGTTGACACTATTTCTATGCCTTCGTCTCGTCGAGATAACGTATGATGAAAGGATCGAATTGCACGGTAACCATATCGTTGACAGGTAGCTACTTTGCTGAATCCGAATCTATCGGGTGGCCATGATGCCTTGCTAGGGGCCAATCTTGGTCTGTGTATTAGTGAGACGATTAATTGGTGTTAATCGCAATACTATACACTGCCGATATGATGAGGAGCCTAAGGGTCACACACATAGAAGACAATTTAAGATGCAAGAAGAAAGAAGGGCGTTTTCGTCTTTTAAGGCGAAAGGGTATTTTGGTAATTTCACAGTGCAATTAAATTTGCTGAGGTCGTAGCCTTTATTTAATTTGTTAGAAAAATTAAATAAGTGAAATTACGTTTAAATGTGTGTTCGCACATATTTAAATATATTATCATTATTGTTAAATGTTAATATATATTTAAATATATATATTAATTGATTTTAATTGAGATAATGATGGAAATTAAAATAAATCAAATTGGGAGTGTTTGGCAACATGGGGCGTTTGGGTTGGAGCCCAAGCCTATTCCGTATGGGATTAGGGCAAATTGTTTTTAAATATAAAAGGAAAAATGTGTGTGATTTTTAATGAGTGAGTTTTTCTTTGTAAAACCAATATACACACAGCAGCCCCAATCTTTGCCTCTCCCACGGCAGTAACACCATTGCCTAAAATCAATTTAATTGATTTTGTCTTCTTCTTAATCTTGAAGCCAAAGAGGATCTAGCAAATCCCTCTTTGGTTCTTTTAAGATTGTCTTCGTGTGGACTACGCAGGTTCGATCCTACACTTGGATCGGTAGCAAAACGTTCGTCGACAAATTTGGAGGAGCCTTCAACGTGCGTTTGTTTCTCTTAACTCATGTTGAATATTTATGCAGATTTTATTTAATATAAATTGTAAAATCATACCCTTGATCTTGGCTCATGTAAACGATCTTGTTATATTATTTTTTTTGTTTCCGCTGCGTATACGGGACCGTTTACTAACATTAGGTTCATTGTCTTGGTAGACCAGTACATCACCATGTTGAGTCATGAGAAAACCATATTCCTCGAGCTCACGACATACTCTCCCAGATCTACGTAGCTCTTGTGCTACCTGAGGTGATTCACTTTGATCCATAAATTGTGGAGTAACCTTTTCATGATGTTCAACGACCTCCTATGGCACATCTTCCCATCTTTCGTCTAATGTATCTTGTGATACTAGAACTTCATCGAGTTCTACTTTTCTCTCACTAGTACTTTTTAAAAAATTTATTGCTAAGAAGACACTAGTATAAGCGACACAAATTTGGCACTCTTTTGGATGGTAGAAATAGTATCCTTTGGTCTCTTTATGATACCCCACAAATATACATTTGCAGGATTTTGGGCTCAGCTTGTTTGAAGCCAATTTCTTGACATAAGCTTCATAACCCCAAATCCTTAGATAAGACAAGTTGGGCTTTCACCCACTTTGTTGTTCATATGGAGTCTTATCTACAGACCTTGACGGTACATGGTTTAGTGCGTGAGTCGCAATCTCTAGGGCATAACCCCAGAATTATGTGGGCAAATCATGAAAACTCATCATAGTCCCAACCATTTCATGTAAGGTCCTATTTCTCCTGTCAGACACACCATTATGTTGGGTGTATACAGAGAGGTGAGTTTTGATATTATCCCACATTCCTTCAAGTATGTTTAACTCAACTTGCCATGGTTGGCATAGTTGTCATTTTGAGATTATCCTTATTGTCTATCTTAAAAACATATTATTATGAAATAGTTCCACAAAGAATATTATTTATACTCAAGGACAACAATCTATTAGTAAAGTAATATTTTCACTTGTCCTAAGTGGATACAGAAATATAATTTCAAGAAACTGAAGAAAGATCATAATAATCCACAAGTTCCAAGAAACAAGCTTGTAGGTAAAATCAGACGATAAGATCCTACAACTAATGTTTTTTCACATGCTGCATTTCCAACTGATAGGTCCACCTCTCCCACGGCGAGCAATCTACTCTGTCATAGTTCCTGCACATCAGAACAAATGTGAGTACCACATCTTGTGTCAATGACCCAAGATGTTGGTGAGACAAGTTAATCTGAAGAACGTACCTAACAAAAAAGTAACATTCTTCCTCCTTTTTGCTAGGGAGGCCTTGCAATGTTTCCTCCAGTGGTTGGGATTCCCATAGTGAGTACAAACACCCTTCCTTTTTGCAACAATTCTTTCCAATGACTTCTAAGCCATTTCCTTCTCACTTGAGCTGGCTTCAACCAACATCAACGTTTCCTGATATTTTCATGCCTAATCAGTAGCCTTCAATGTTAGAGTAGATGCCCTAGAGCCAATCAATTATTGTAGAATTGACTCTTTATAATAATGTTCATTAAATCAATAGAAGGCATTTTATGCTATATCGCGTAAATCATTATTATTACAATATGTATTGATATATGTCCTTAGAATGGTAGAACCATGACGAGGGTATCAAGTATTTCAAATCTTGATAGTGAGAACCCTATGAGCACATATGGTGGCCATTCTAGAAACGTTCGTAGCCCCAGTATTATTTTGAAGTAAGGGCACAGATAATACGGTAAGGCTATCATAGTGTTGAACGATCCCGTCGAAAGGCAATGATTGATCTCACTTGTCAAGGTTGTTTGGTGACAACCTGGTGCAACACATGGGTGCTTGCTGTAGGCAATTACATCGCAGCAAGTTCACTAGACTGACCCACCAGAGGATTCCATATGGATGGTAACCCCAGTGTCTATGGAATAAATCCTTTAACGAATGGCGGTGCATGTGATCCTTAGACTTGAGATCACCAGAGCGCCTTTGCAGCGATTGGTGTAGTTTGACACTAACCTAACGCAGTTCTTTTCAAAGCTGTCAATACGGTGGTGATTAGCTGCATCAAGGAGTGTATCAAGACTATGGTGGATTGACAGAGGATTCATCACTCCCGGGTATGGGAGACAGTTATCTCACGACGCAATTCAGTATATGGCAATGACACTAAAACTGTGGCCACAGTGGGATTGCGTTGTTGCTCTATCCAGTTTATAATACGGGTCATTGGTCCAGAAACTGAATAAATAATATCGAGAGTAATCGAAGGTTGACACTATTTCTATGCCTTCGTCTCGTCGAGATAACGTATGATGAAAGGATCGAATTGCACGGTAACCATATCGTTGACAGGTAGCTACTTTGCTGAATCCGAATCTATCGGGTGGCCATGATGCCTTGCTAGGGGCCAATCTTGGTCTGTGTATTAGTGAGACGATTAATTGGTGTTAATCGCAATACTATACACTGCCGATATGATGAGGAGCCTAAGGGTCACACACATAGAAGACAATTTAAGATGCAAGAAGAAAGAAGGGCGTTTTCGTCTTTTAAGGCGAAAGGGTATTTTGGTAATTTCACAGTGCAATTAAATTTGCTGAGGTCGTAGCCTTTATTTAATTTGTTAGAAAAATTAAATAAGTGAAATTACGTTTAAATGTGTGTTCGCACATATTTAAATATATTATCATTATTGTTAAATGTTAATATAGTTTAATTGATTTAATTGAGATAATGATGGAAAAATAAATATTAAATTGGGAGTGTTTGGCAACATGGAGTGTTTGGGTTGGAGCCCAAGCCTATTCCGTATGGATTAGGGCAAATTGATTAACTATAAAAGAAAAGTATGTGTGTTAATTGAATAATTAATTGATTTCTTTTAGAAATTAAAAACATGCACAGCAGCCCCTTTTGAATAGACTCCCACGGCAGAAACTTTTGGCCTAAATCAAATCAATTGATTTGTTTTCTTCTTAACTTGAAGCCAAAGAGGATCTAGCAAATCCCTCTTTGGTTCTTTTAAGATTGTTTTCGTGTGACACGCAGGTTCGATCCTACACTTGGATCGGTAGCAAAACATTCATCAACAAATTTGGAGGAGCCTCCAACGTGCGTTTGTTCTCTCTAACTCATGTTTTTGGTTGCTATATGAATAGATCTTGAGCTACAGATCTGTGTACGCTCGCCGCGGCGATATAACCCATCGCTGTAGCGAGCGTTGTTCACGATCACGCTGGTGATGAAACCAGTGCTCGCCGCAGCGATATAAACCATTGCTGCGGCGATCGTCCCTGCGACGAGCGCTGGTGACGAAACCAGCCTCGCCGCAGCGATCGTCCTTCGGACGTGCGCTATACCAAATCGTCACGACAAACGTACGTTAGCGTAAACGTCAAGTTACCAATGCACACCGCGGTGATCTAACTCATCGCTGCAGCGCGCACTTCAGAGTGTGTAGGGGCTAAAATGAAAAGTTTCAAAACTTTTGGACCAAACTGTATATCTACAAATTGTCAAGGGGTAAATGTAATTACTCACAAATTCAAAAATTGATTGTTTTTGATATGTATGCTTTGTACTTGTTTATATATTGCATGGTGGCCCGGTACATGAGCCTTAGACCTAAGGGTGAATGTTTTAAAAATATTTTGGTATATATGGTTGTATTATTAAATAGGGCCTGCGTGTCCTGCCTTTCTCCCTTTCTTGATGTACATTCTCTTCTCATCTAACTCCCCTCGAATGTAAATCGAGGTTTCTAAATTTATTGATGTAAAGAATTGTATAATTATTATTGTAAATTTAGAACGATATTTTTTGTAATGTACTTGAAGACGGTGCAAAGGACGAGGCAACCATACTGAAGACTCAAGATGTTTTTACAGGACCCCTAGTGACCCACCGATTCCTCTAGGCTCGAGGAAATCGGTTTTAGTTAGGCCATGTACCGGTACGTTTATTTTTTGTTTAGAATGCATGCTAAGGTTAATGTTTGATAACATGCCAAACATGTCATTCTAACAAATATAATAATCTGATGAGACATTAAATAACAAACCCCTCAACTGAACTATATTAAGTCATGTAAGGCTTCCTCACCATTGTTTTAATCAAACCACTGTTCGTCAAAAACTTGTTCGCCAAAGCAGGGTACACTTCTACTAGTGGGAGGTTAAAATACATTGGAGTTTTCCTTAATGGTGTTGGGTCGACTTAAAATGACGGTTTTGCTTGTTCGCCAAAGTGAAGGTTGATAAACGCGTCATAGGCATAGTAGAGCATTACACATATTATGTGTACCTGTTGACATGTAGTGTCCACTCACTGTACTGAGAATCACACTTGAGGACAATGGTTGGGCCATTGGATTGTGTGATTGGCTTGTTGGCTTTCTCACATTTGAGGTTGATAGTGGGAGCTATCAACTGGTGTGGATTAAGTTTGTTGCCTACCTAATCAACTCATTTTGGCTTGTTCGCCAAAGCGAAGGTTTGAAATGGGCATGATGGGATCTCGGTCCCTAGGACAGTCATCAGTCTTTCCCGAGTTAACAGTGAGGGCTATTGGCTTGAGTAAAATAGTGGGAGCATCGTTTAATAAAAGACCATATTAAATAATAATGAACTTTATAATAACTTTATCTTTTCTGCAATTGTAGATTCACCAAAATAAGCATTATGAACTTGCGACCGATAATCGAGAAAGAAAACAGGTTGGATGGATCCAATTTCTCAGACTGGTATCGTAATCTTCAGATTATACTCAACTCAGAAAAGAAATTGCATATCCTTGAAAAGCCATACATGGCTGAGCCTGATCCTGATGCCACTCAGAAAGTTAAGGATACTTATCAAAAGTTCCTTGATGATGCTGATAGCGTTCAATGCTTGATGTTAGCATCGATGACACCTATGCTGCAAAAGCAGCATGAGAATATGGATGTTTCTTCCATCATTCTACACCTCAAGGAGCTTTACAAAACAAATGCTCGACATGAGAGGTATAAGGTGTCGAAAGCACTGTTTGGGAGTCGTCTGACTAAGGGAGCCCAAGTTGGTCCTTATGTGCTCAAGATGATTGAGCACATAGAGAGGCTTGAGACTTTGGGATGTGGCTTGGATGCAGAATTACAAATAGATTTAATTCTGCAATCTTTGCCTGACTCTTATGCTCTGTTCATAATGAATTTCAATATGAACACGATGGAGAAAACCCTGTAAGAACTTCTGAACATGTTTAGGACTACAGAGCAGGACTTGAAAAAGTCCAAGACTATTTTACTGGTTGCTGCCGGTAAACCAAAGGGTTACAGCAAGGGTAAGGCCAAGGCCAAACCCAAGTCTAAGCCCAAAGGATAGGTTGCTCTTGGGCCTCAGAGTGGCATAGGGAAGGGCAAGGTAGTCTGCTTCTTTTGTGGCAAGCCTGGCCACTGGAGGGAATACTGCAAGGCTTTCCTCGCAAGCAAGAGGAAGTCAGAGGCTACGACTTCAGGTATCTTTATGATTGAGATTAATTTCTCTCCCTCAACATCTTGGGTCATTGACATAGGATGTGGTATTTACATTTGTACTGATGTGCAGGGACTAAGGCAGAGTAGAGTGCTCGCCAAGGGAGAGGTGGACCTATGAGTTGGAAATGGAGCACATGTGGCTGCATTGGCTGTAGGAACTTATTGTTTATCTTTTCCTACGGGCTTGTTATTGGAACTACATAACTGTTATCACGTACCTTCTATTTCTAGAAATATTATTTCAGTATCCGCTTTGGATAATATGGGGTATCATTTTGAGATATCTAATGGATTGTTATCCTTTAGTTTGAATGGTATTTTATTTGGAATTGCAATGAACTTACCAAATTGCTTGTCGAGCTTCTGATTCTTCAACCGTTGTGGGTATGGTAGCGTTGCCTGGCTAGAAGGAGGTTTTTGCTCAAAACCACGATCACTGTGGCCACCAGATTCATCGTTGCGATGATTAGTTGAAACTTCTGACGCTTTTGGAGCAAGATCACGCTCGCCACGGCCACCATTGTCATCGCTACGGTGATAGTCCCTATGCTCATCTTTTTTCCTCGATTTTTCACCCTCTGAATTTTCCAAACTTCGTCCACTCCTCAAGATGATTGCATGAGCTTGTTAGTTGGGATTTTTCTCTGTATCGCTCGGAAAAACTCCTTGAACTCTTCCCGCTAATATGTTGTGAATTTGCCTAATTTGAGTCTCAAGGTTCCTAATAGAGACTGATTGATTTTGAACCAAGACGTCAGTCTTCTCAAACCTCTTGCTTGTCTCCTCAATGAACTTGGTCAACACATTCTCTAAATTTGATTTTGGCTCTTGAGGTTGAAAAACAGGAGCTTGTTTTTGCTCATTGTTGTTGCTCCATGAAAAATTTGGGTGTTTCCTCCATGCTGGATTATACGTATTGGAATATGGATTCCCTTGCCCTCTTTGGAAATTGTTGCGTAATTGGCTTGTTTAGGCTGAGCAAACGGGTTCCCTTCTTGGCAATCGTTCGATGAATGATTTCCTGCACAAACTTCACATGTTAGAGAAGAAGATTCAATTGCATTTATTTTCAACACATTACTTAATTGCTTCTGGATGTTCGAAAGTTGAGCAGCCAATGCAGTGTAACTGTCAACTTCATGCACTCCCGCTGATCTCCTTATTGAATTTCTCTCTGGAGTCCTCATATAGTTATTGTTCGCTATCACCTCGATCAGATTGTATGCTTCCTCTGGTGTTTTATTGTTCAAGGCTCCTCCACTTGCAGCATCAATCATAGCTTGAATAGTCGGTAGCAATCCTTGGTAGAACGTTTGTACTTGCGACCAGATTGGTATACAATGGTGAGGGCACCTCCGTAAGAGATCCTTATACCATTCCCATGCTTCATACAATGATTTTGAATCTTGTTGGTAAAAGTTGGTAATCTCACTCCTCAGTTTGGCAGACTTTGTAGGTGGAAAATACTTAGTGAGGAATGCTTGAGCCAACTCATTCCATGTCGTGATACTCCCAGATGGCAACGAAATCAACCAAGCCTTAGCTTTATCCCGAAGAGAGAATGGGAAAAGCCTTAGCTTGATTGCATCATCAGATACTCCATTATGCTTGAATGTGTCGCATATCTCCAGAAAATTTGTGATATGTAGGTTGGGATCATCATTAGGTAACCCAGCGAATTGGATTGACTGCTGAATCATTCCAATAATTGTTGGCTTAATCTCAAAATTGTTCGCTTGAACGGGTGGTCTCCTGATGCTTGAATAACACCCATCAATAGTAGGACTAGAGTAGTCCTTCGATGCTCTCTGAACTACTGTTGTGCCACCCATTGCATTTCCTCCTAAATTATCCTTATTCTCATTCTCTTGATTTTGCATATTAGGATTGACAATTCCTATGTTAGCCATTGATTTTTCAGATTTAGCTTGCCTCTTTTCGTTCCTCAATTGTTTAGCGGTTCTTTCGATCTTAAAATCTAGTGGATTAAGATTATCACCACCTCTTGAACGTAAACTCTCCAGATTCTAGCTAAAAACAACAAACAAAACAAACACAAATAAAAATTTCAGTAGACAAAAATAAACAAATCAAATTAGCAACTAAATATTTCGTAACGATATTGGTAAAACAAAATATTTCCCCGGCAATGGCGCCAAAAACTTGATAGGCTATTCGCAAGTGTACGAAATCGTGCAAGTAATAAAGCTCAAGTAAACGAGTGTTGAATCCCAAGGGAACTACCTACCAAGTACCAAACTAGTATATTCTATTGCTATTTGATAAAACGTAATTTTAAGAATAACTTTGATGAGAAAGTAACAAACTAAAAACTAAATAATTGCAGAATTTGTAAACACTTTGATGTAAAGATCAATATTACTAAACCTAGGGCATAGATTTCGCATCAATTTAATCCTATGCATTGATATTTATTGTTAACCTAATTAAGCGTATTCTAAAATCCAAATTCCCTAATATTCCACTAACTTTCTCTTGAACAATTAGCAAATTAACCCTTAAGCAACAACCCAAGATATCTCTAAGTTGGATTTAGAAGCTAAGAGATCATTAAGTTCTATGGAATTTACTAGAGCCTCACAGATCGCGGTAACCTATCTTTAGCGTTCGCTCAATCTATGGTTTTATTACCTTAGACAAATCAAGTTTCATCTCTCGATCTCAATCCAACCCATGATGTCATTCAACTCTCGGGCCCTTGAGAATTGAAAGCATTACACACGATAATAAAACTTAGAATTAATGCTCAATATAAAATGAACATAATAACGTCAACACATATTTATAAATTGGGCTACATCTGTAGCCCTAAAAGAGAGTTAGTTCATAATGAAAATAACAAAATCCATCATTCTATTCAATGACATGAGTTCAAGAAAGAAAAATATAAAAACTTCTCTAATCGGTGAACCAGAGCTTTAAGAATCCCGATCTCCAAACTACTATCCGCCTTTTTTTCTTTCTCCAAAAGCCCCCTTAAACTCTAATAAAAATCTTATTTATAGTCCTAGGGTTTTAATCTTACTTAGGAAATGAGTAAATGTCTTAGCCTATTCAGATTCGGATTAGGATAATGCATTAACATTACAAGCCCATGACCCATCGCTGCGGTGGTAAGAACCATCATTGCGGTGATCATTCTTTCTATCCAAGGCATCTGTAATCTTCAAAATTTGATAAAGTCATCAAGAAAACTTTTTAGTTCTTTGAATAAGCTTTCCAACTCCACTAGAATTGTCAAATTTTGATTTCTACAGCTCAAGTTATGATCAAAACAGTGAAGCATGCTCATCTTGAAGAATTTCCAGATTCTACGTTATATCTTCGACGTGTCACAACTTTCTCGTCTCAACTCCGATTTTTGCACTGTTTGTTCCTATGCGTCATGAATCCCACCGACATCATTCTTTTCCCTTCACAAATCTGTTTGAACCTAAAAATACTCAAAATATACCCGTGATCTTGTAAAAGGTATTTATGAAAGAATTTATTCGAATATCACAGTTTAATCACATTTTTCCATAAATAATCCAATTAAATCACTAACAAAATATATACTTTCAAGCTTTTATCACCAGGCTTACCATAATAGAAGTAGACTACCTTCCCACCTTTCCTAACGCCACCCTCAGGCTTGAGAGCATTCTGTCCTTTCGGCTTGGGATTGGGATTGGCCTTGGCCTTTCCCTTGCCCTTACCCTTACCCTTTCCTTTACTGGTAGCAACTAGTAAAACAGGCTTGAACTTTTTCATGTCTTGCTTTGTAGTCCTCAGCATGTTCAGAAGCTTTGACAGAGGTTTCATCATGGTGTTCATATTGAAGTTCATTATGAACGATGAAAAAGTATCAAGTAAGGATTGCAGACTAAATCCACTTGTAATTCTGCATCCAACCCAAATCCCAAAGTCTCAAGCCTCTCTATGTACCCAATCATCTTAAGCACATGAGGACCAACTTGGGCTCCCTCAGTCATGTGACTTCTAAACAATGCACACCTTGTACCTCTCATGTCAAGCATTTCCTTCAAAAAGCTCCTTGAGGTGCAGAATTATGGCAACAACATCCATATTCTCATGCTGCTTTTGCAGCTTAGGTGTCATCGATGCTAACATAAGGGATTGAACAGTATCATCATCATTAAGGAATCTTTGGTAAGTTTCCTTTACTTCTTGAGTGGCATCAGGATCAGGCTCAGCCAAATAAAGCTTGTCAGGGATATATAATTTCTTTTCAGACTTCAGTACAATCCGAAGATTTCGATACCAGTCCGAGGAATTAGATCCATCTAGCCTGTTTTCTTTCTCGATTATCGATCATAGGTTGATATTGCTCATTTTAAATGAATCTATAATACAAAAAAGTAAAGTTATTATTCATTATTTAATAGGGCCTTTTATTAAAAATGCTCCCACTATTTTCCTCAAGCCAATAGCCCTTACTATTAACTCGGGAAAGCCCATTGGCTTTCCTAGTGGACTGAGATCCCATCTAGCCCATTTCAAACGTTCTCTGTGGCGAACAAGCCAAAATGGGTTGATTAGGTAGGCCAACAAACTTAATTCACACTAGTTGATAGCTCCCACTACCAACCTCAAATGTGAAGCAAGCCAACAAGCCAATCACACAATCCAACAGCCCAGTTGTCATCCTTAAGTGTGATTCCCAGTATCAGTAGAGTGGACACTACATGTTGCCACATACACATAATGAGTGTACTTCTCTACTATGCCTATGACATGTTTATCAACCTTCGCTTTGGCGAACAAGCAAAACTGTCATTTTAAGTTAACCCATTACCATTAAGGAAAACTCCAATGAATTTTAACCTCCCACTGGTAGAAGTGTACCTTTCGCTTTGGCTAACAAGGCTCTGACAAACAGTGGTTTGATTAAAACCATGGTGATGGAAGGCATACGTGACTTAATATACTTAAGTTGAGGGTTTTTATTTAATGTCTCACCAGACTATTATCTTTGTTAGAATGTCATTGTTTGGCATGTTATTGAACATTCATCCTTAGCATGCATTCTAAACAAAATAAAATGTGCTAGTACATGGCCCACTAAAACTGATTTCCTCGAGCCAAGAGGAATTGGTGGGTCAACTTAGGGGTTTAAAAGTAAATTTTGGGTCTTCAAGTTATTCCTCTTCATAGCTCATTCGTTTATTTTTCTTGATCATTACAAAGTATTTTTATAATAAAAAATCCTATTCTAATTTACATCGATCAAATAGAAACCTCGTGTTACATACAAGAGACTAAGATGAGAAGAAGAACTACATAGAGAATTTTTACAAAGAGGCAGGACCACAAGTCCTATTTATTTAAAACTTTATGAACAAACCCAAAATTACAAAAAAAAACCAAAGGTCTAAGACTCATGTACCAGGCACCACGCAATTTCAGACAAGAACATTACATACATCCAAAACTAACATTTTGAATTAGGGTGGGTGGAATTATTAAATTACCTTTCTTATATGTGCAGAATTATTATTGGCTTTACAGGTTCAAAAATTACAATTTGGCCCCTATGCAAAAAACAGCAAAGCAAAAAGGAACAATAACTTTCTTGCCACAGCGAAGAAATTATTCGACCTAGCAAAGTTCATACACATGGTTATTGTGGCAAAGTTTTATTTCGCTGTGGCAAATGCCATAAACTTCCAAAAAACACAAAACGTTCCAGAGAGTTTAATGTCACGGGGAAGTTTTATTTCGCCATGGCTAGATCTACTTTTCTGGCAGTTCGCCACGGCGAAGGTTTATTTCGCTGCGGCCAAATTCGCTTTTTGCATCTTGCAGAGGCGAAGTGTTATTTCGCCGCGCTTAACGCCGCAAAATAGTGAATCGTACAGAAACCCTTTTTTGCAGTTTTTCACGTAATGATATGGATCCAAATCAAATTGAATGCACAACCATTCCACCAATACATCAACCAACCAATAAGTCACTCATGAAGACATCATGAGTCAATTGATTAATTAAACCAATCAATTACACAAAATCCACCAAATTCATGAAAACATATTATGCAAAAACATGTTATCTAACATAGTGATTAAACAAAATAATCTGGTATCCAAGGCTCTGATATCACTGTTGGCATGTGATCGGGTTTACGTAGCAGAAAAAAATAGTTTTAAAAACAGATAAAAAATCGATTGTATGCTTTAATCCCAAATCTGGGTACAGATTATAATGTTTATAACCTTTTTGCATTATAAAATATGATAAATCCATACAAGGATTTAGAATACTTACTCACGTTTGGAGGCTCTTCCAAATGTTTCTGAATTCGGACATGAACACTGTTCACCGGCTACTATTCACTGACACTGTTCATGGGACATTGTTCACCAGAAACTATTCACATGATTCTTCACTAATCAATCCAAAGTAGGGTCGCACTCACGGTAATCCACGTGAAGACAAAGGGCTTCAAGAATCAGGAAGAAGAAAAGAAAAATTTTCTCTTTATCATTCAAGTGTGAAACGTGAGAGAGAGAGAGTAAAAGGGTGGCTAGGGTTTTAATTTTTCAATGAATGAATGAATCTCACTCTATTTTAGTTTTAAGTTGCACTTATATAGTGCAACAATTAAAACCCTATTCCACCTAGGAATAGCCATGGGCTCCAACCCTAGTTCACCCTTGCAACCAAACACCCCTTTTATGGTATTTTAATTAATTAATTATTATTATAATTAAAATCAATTAATATATAATAATATATTAACATTTAATTAATAATAATAATTCATTTAAATATATACAGAGATATATTTAAATATAATCTCACTAATTTAATTTTAATATTAAAATTAAACACATGCAACAGCCTTAGCAAATTTAATTACATTGTGAGATTACCAAAAATACCCTTTCATCCTGAAAGACGAAAAATACCCTTCTTACAAATTGATTCTTAAATTATCTTCTAAGTGTGTGACTCATAGGCTCCTGATCATATTGGCAGTGTGTAGTATCGCGATTAACACCAATTAATCGTCCCACTACACATAGACCAAGATTGACCCCTAGCAAGGCATCATGGCCACTTGATAGATTCGAATTCAATGAAATCGCAGCCTGCCAATGGTATGGTTACCGTGCAATTTAATCCTTTCATCAACTGTTATCTCATCGAGACTAAGGTACAAAAATGGTGTCAACCTCAGATGTCCTCGACATGTTTGTATTAAGTTAATGGATCAATGACTGGAATAATAAATTGGATTGAGCATCAACTCAATCCAACTATGGCCACAGATTTAGTGTCATTGCCATTTACTAAAATACCCAGTGAGATAACTTCTCCCGTACCCAGGAGTGATGAATCCTTTGTCGATCCAGCATAGTCTCGATACATTTCTCAATGTAGCCAATCACTTTTGTATTGATAGCTCTGAATAGAACTACATTGGGCTAGTGTCAAACTACACCAATTGGTTCACAAAGCGCTCCGATGATCTCAAGTCTAAGGATCACATGCTCCACCATCCATTAGAGGATTTATTCCACAGACACTGGGGTTGCCATCCATATGGAATCCTCTGGTGGGTTTGTCTAGTGAACTTGCCTCTAGCAAGCACACATGCGTTGTACCAGGTTGTCGGCAAACAACCTTGACAAGTGAGATCAGTCACTGTCTTTCGACAAAGTCGTTCAACACTATGATAGCCTTACTGTATTATCTGCGTCCTTGGTCAGAATGACATTGGGGCTATAGACGTTTCTAGAATGGCCACCAAATATGATCATAGGGTTCTCACTATCAAGATTTGAAACACTTGATACCCTCATCACGGTTCTACCGTCTTGAGGACATATATCATTACATACATAATATAGAAGAATATGCCTTTTATTGATGAATAAACATTTATTATAGAGTCAATCTTACAATAATCGATTGGCTCTAAAGCACCTACTCTAACAACAAATGACAAAGCTTTGCAAACATACCACGAGCTCCTTCCCACCAATTGACAACGATGACTAGCCTTTTGCCATTTGCTATGTGGGGAATTGATCTCATTGATCCCATGCCAATTGGTAAAGGTGGCATCAAGTATGTAGTAGTCACAGTGGATTATTTCACAAAATGGGTCGAAGCAGAGCCTTTGCCGTGATCACCACAAAGAAGCTCAAAGACTTTGTCTTCAAGAATATAGTGTGCCGCTACAGATTTTCCTATACTCTTATCTCAAATAATAGGAAACAAATCAACAATGAGGAGTTGAAGCAGTTTTGCGAAGACGTGGGGATTCATAAGAAATTCGCCTCAGTAGCAAGACCACAAGCTAATAGACAAGTTGAAGTTGTCAACAATACCAATAAACGCAATTTGAAAGCCAAACTTGGTTTAGCAAAATGCAATTGGGCTGAAAATCTCCCATAGGTTCTATGGGCATTTAGAACCACTCTGAGAACTTCTACTTGGGAAACACCATTCTCGCTACCATATGGCTACGGAGCAATGGTCCCAGTAGAGGTAGGGACTAGTTCCCTTTGGAGAGAGTTTTACAATGAGGCAAACAATGAATCACGTATGTGTGCAAGTTTGGACTTGTTTGAAGAACATCACAATAAAGCTCATTTAAGGATAGCTTCCTATCAACAATGAGCTAAGAGGTTTTTCGACTCTAAAGTCAAGAGAAAAGACTTCCAATTTGGCGGCTTGGTCCTCAAACAAGTCCTTCTTGGTACTTGAGAGCCAAGCACAGGAATATTAGGGCCTAATTGGGAAGCTCCCTATCTGGCCGCTAAGGTTATGTGACTTAGGACGTATCATCTCAAACGACTTAATGGTTCTAAAGTACCATGAGCTTGGAATGTTGAACATTTACGGCTTATTATCAGTAAAGTTCTTGTATAATTTTTACGATATCTTTTACTTGTAAATTTCATCAATAAGATTATTCTTATTCTTCTTCAAGAATTACTTGTGTCTTTATCTCAAATCTTTATAATGTTGTTTTTTACAATATTTTACAAGTTATGCAATTAGAGAAATTGTATTCATTTAGTGAAGTTCTTAAATTATAAAAGTACTATCACAAATGGCAAAAAGTCTGTATATATATTCAAAAATGTTTATAGCAAAGAAGGATATTCAAAGAGCTGCATCAATAGTAAAGAGAAAAAAGAGATTATTCAGAGTAAGCAGAAGGGAGTGTTGGGAAGAGAGTTGGAGATTTAACTCACGTTAGAGAAAGTATGCTTACCCATTTTAAGTGCAGCGGAATATTTACCAAGTAGATTAAACATTTCCAATTTGAACACATCAAACGAAAGTGTGGAAAATAAAGAACACAACCATATACATGGTTCGGCTAAATCCACTTTTAGCCTACAGCCATGGGACCTTGTCCAGGTCAAAGCAATCTACTAAGTTAAAAACACATTAAGATATAGTTCAAAGCTGATGTAAGTTATAGTAAAAAGAACTCCCTGTTAAACTTTACACTTAGCACCACACTTTGAATCCTTAACGTGTCAGGAACACACCTATGAATAGCTTGTGAACCACCAAGCTTCAACCACTGACGCCACGTACCAGCATCAATAAAGTAACCACGTTCCAAGATCCATCAATAACGTGTTTGATATGGTGAGGTTTTGGCACAAATATGGAAATGAACCTTGAACCTTAAGAGAAGAAATACTCTAAGAAAATCATAGTATATTGAAACAAAATATACTAAAAGGTTCTCACTCACACACGCAAGAAAGAGGTGTTATATAATGAAAGATTTCTTGCTCAACAATATAGTGTCAGGTTAGCCAGCAAGGGACTAACGGCGCCAAAAACTTGATGCGTTGTTACTACAACATGAATAAATAGCAAGTGCACTAGTCGCATAAAGTAATAAAGTGATGAGTGAATATCGTTCCCATGAGGATTGTTGTTAACCACTGATTTTTCCTAATCGTTTACAAGTTGGAGAGACTAAATTTGTTTGGATTTGTGGGAGAAATTAAAACTGAACTAAGAACAAAGTCAACTAAGTATTAAAAACTAAAAATGAAAGCAAGATTTAAAAGCAAGAGTATTATCAATTCAAACAAATGGTTAGGGTTTTGACTTCATTCGGACTCTATGAATTAAACCTACGAATTATGCTACTTCCACATTCACATGCACTGATTATAAATCGAATTCTCTACATTGTAAAACATACCTTCTCAGGCTATGAATTCCTACCTTTCCCTATTAAACTTCCACACCTAACAATTTGAAGATTAATAGTTCCAAGTTCATTAAGCACATGGAATCCTAGATTGATTTCACTGTTTCTCAAACCTATCTCTAGCGTTCAATACTACAATGGTGATTACCCAAGAAGCTTAACATGATTCATTTCTTAATCTCATCATGTTCAACAAGTAAAATCAATAAAAATCAGCATAACCACACAATCTGTGCAATAGCATATGAAAGTAACAACAATCAATTGATTAATCCATGGAAATCCGAATTACACCAAAACCCTAACCCAAAATGGGTTAGTTCATAGCTAAATCAACACAAATAGCAAGAAAAGTGATAAACCCAAAAGTCAACATATTAAAACAAAGAGAAAAGAATAGAGATATCCCCTAGTTGAAGAATCCACAAGAATCAATCTCAAATCTTCTCACTTTCTCCACAAAATTCGTCAAATCCACTCTAAGAAAACGAAAACCAGGTGACCTAGACAAACCCGTCTCAAAATGGCAAAGTTTTCCTTAAATAGTTCGCCCAAAAACCTAAAACTTTCCTAAAATAAAACTGCTCATTATAGACAAACAAAAATTCATAGACTTCGCCGCGACGAAGAAAGAATTTTGCTGCGCGACGAACTAAAGCTGAACCTCGTTCTTGGCTTCTTTCACCGTGGCGAAGAATAACCTTCACCGTGGCGAACATTCCTTAAAAATTCTGTATCTATAGAATTGCCCTCCGTTTGCTTCCTTGCTTGAATCTTCGATCCTCGATGCTTTCCCATTGGAACAAGCTTCATAGTGCTTTTACTCTGCTTCAAAACTATCCCAAAATCTGAGATTCGCTGACTTCTAAGTCCAGAGACTCCAATTTGCTCCTTATTTGCTAAAAATGCACGTTTCAGCTTGAAACATAAAATAAATAGAATTAAGTAGCAATTCAGGTATAAACAAGCTAAGAAATATCTAAAATCTAGCCAAAAAGCCTAAATAAAACAGTATAATCCTCGGATTATCAGACGTCCAAACAGTGCTTTTGACACCTTGCACCTCTCATGTCAAGCATTCCCTTCAAAAAGCTCTTGAGGTGTAAAAGGATGGCAGCAGCATCCATATTCTCATGTTGCTTTTGCAGCACAGGTGTCATCGATGCTAACATCAAGCATTGAACGCCATCAGCATCATCAAGGAACTTTTGATAAGTATCCTTCACTTTCTGAGTGGCATCAAGATCAGGCTCAGCCATATATGGCTTTTCAAGGATATACAATTTCTTTTTTGACTTGAGTATAATCTGAAGATTACGATACCAGTATGAGAAACTAGATCCATCAAACTTGTTTTCTTTCTCAATTATCGGTCAAAGGTTCATTATGCTCATTTTGGTGAATCTACAATTGCAGAAAAGATAAAGCCATTATAAAGTTCATTATTATTTAATATAGTCTTTTATTAAATGATGCTCCCACTATTTTCCTCAAGTCAATAGCCCTCACTATTAACTCGAGAAAGACCGTTGGCTTCCCTAGTGGACTGAGATCCCATTCGGCCCATTTCAAACCTTCGCTTTAGCGAACAAGCCAAAATAGGTTGATTAGGTAGGCCAACAAACTTAATCCACACCAGTTGATAGCTCTTACTATCAATCTCAAATATGAAGAAGCCAACAAGCCAATCACACAATCCAATGGCCCCAACCACCGTCCTCAAGTGTGATTCTCAGTATCAATAGAGTACATGCCACCGCGTACACACAATGTACTTCTCTACTATGCCTATGACGCGTTTATCAACCTTCGCTTTGGCGAGCAAGCAAAACCGTCATTTTAAGTCGACCCATTACCATTAAGGAAAACTCCAATGAATTTTAACCTCCCACTGGTAGAAGTGTACCCTTCGCTTTAGTGAACAAGGTTCTGATGAACAGTGGTTTGATTAAAACCATGGTGATAGAAGGCATACGTGACTTAATATACTTTAATTGATGGTTTATTATTTAATGTCTTACCAGTTTATTATCTTTGTTAGAATGACATTGTTTTGCATGTTATTGAACATTCAACCTTAGCATGCATTCTAAACAAAATATTAAAACGTGATGCTACATGGCCCAACTAAAACTGATTTCCTCTAGCCTAGAGGAATCGGTAGGTCACCTAGGGGTCCTGTAATAAAATCTTGAGTCTTCAAGTATGATCGTTGTTAGTAAACGGCCCCGTATACGCAGCGGAAACAAAAAAAATAATATAACAGGATCGTTTACATGAGCCAAGATCAAGGGTATGATTTTACAATTTATATTAAATTAAAATCTGCATAAATATTCAACATGAGTTGAGAGAAACAAACGCACGTTGAAGGTTTCTCCAAATTTGTCGACGAACGTTTTGCTACCGATCCAAGTGTAGGATCGAACCTGCGTAGTCCACACGAAGACAACCTTAAAAGAACCAAAGAGNTTGGGCTACATCTTAGCCCTAGAGAATAAAATTAGTTCATAATAAACATGAAAGAAACAATCATCTTTATTAAAACATTCATCATGAGTTTACAAGAAAAGAGCAAGGAAAACTTCTCTATTTTGTGAATCAAAGCTCCAGAATTTCTATTACTTCTCTTCTCTGCATATTTGTCCCCCTTTCTTCTCACGAAAGAATCCCCAAATAATGTTAAAAGACCTCCTTTTATATCCCACAAAGGTTACGGCTTTATTTTCTTCAATTCTATTAGGGATAGGACTCTTAACCATAGCTTTCTACCTAAAAACGGATAGGTGTTTTTTAAGTTTCGTGACTGTGCCGCGGCACCATGCTGCGGCACAGTAGCTACTGGAAAAATTGTGCCGCGGCACAGTAGCTGATGGCCTCCTTCCCGCATCATTCTGCTGTCTTTCAGATATGGTGATATTTGAACCCAATAACGATGAAATTTGGAAAAGTGGTAAACATATGAAATGTAGCTCTTTGAATAAGCTTTCCAACAGTTTAAGAATCGTCTTAATCCAAGTTCTACAGCTCAAGATATTCTTAAAATACCAAGGCATGTGCAAGCTGGAATGTAATCTAGAATCTTCTCTGTACTTCAACTTCCATAACTTCTTCAATTCAACTCCGATTCTTGATCCATTTGTTTCCACTCGTCACTCATTCCGTTGCCAACATAATTCTTCATCCGAGCATAACATTTAAACACTAGTAGCCTGAAAAGCACTCAAAAACACCCGTGATCCTGTAAAAGGCAATTATGAAAATATTAAACAACTTTACCAAATTAAGCCTAATTTCCCACAATTAATCCTCATAAACCACTAACTAAATGTGTATTTTCAAGCTCTTATCAGTTGACATTATTTCTATACCTCAGTCTCGATAGATAACAGATGATGAAAGGATTTGATTGGACGGTAACCATATCGCTGATAGGTAGCTATTTCGCTGAATCTGAATCTATCAAGTGGCCATGATGCCTCGCTAGGGGCCAATCTTGGTCTGTGTGTAGTGAGACAATTAATTGGTGTTAATTGCGTTACTACTCACTGCCGGTATGTAATGCGCACATGGAGGTACGTAATTTAATTTATGCTCTTATACCTTTAGTTGATTTTTGTTAAAGTTATTTTGAGAAAATGTAAAGAAAATGCCTTAAACTTGCATTAAGGGTAAAATGGTCTTTTCACTCAAAATTAATTGAAATTGTGGGGAGTGAAAAGAGATAGAATTTTGTGGAGAATGCAATAAAAATGAGGGCATTATGGTAATTGACTAAGGGACATAGNTTTTGGTTGTAGTTTGTTAATATGCTTACCTAGATACGTTACTATAGACGATAAAATCTACAATTGATTCGGAAAGGACAAATCTTGTGTGAAACGAGCCGCTAACAATCGGATGGACCGGCACAAAAAGGGAAAGAGAACATGAAGGCTTGGGTGACACTGATGTGGTGTCTACCATAGTGCCTACGCTCAACTCAACGAGGTTGAAGGTATTTTAGTGAGGGCTGAGAGCGGAAGGGTTTACCGTAATAATGCGGCTAGGAGAACAAGAAAGTGGTAACATCATTAAGTTTGAATCACGAGATATCACATTTTTGGAAACTGATTTTCCTAAGAAATGCGAGATAGATCAAGACTTGTTTCTATATGGAAACACAAGACCAAGGCAACTTTGCTACTGAAAACCAGTTGGTTATACTACATCCCAGTGGGAGCAATATGGAATTTGATGAGTTGGTTTTAGATCCTTCATCGTCCCTCACTGACAATCCGACTATACTGGCTAGTCCAAGTGGGAGTAAAACCAATTAATCTCCAATTCGTCAATCAAACAGGAAACAAGTTCCACGTTGACGAGACTTATTCTAGCTACAGTTGCTAACATGGATCTTGTATTACATTAAATGGATATAAAAACTGATTTTCTCAATAGTGAATTACAAGAAGAAATCTATATAGAACAACCAATAGGTTTTATTAAAGAAGGTCAAGAACATAAAGTGTATAGACTCTTAAAGTCAATTTATGGCCTCAAGCAGTCCTCAAGGCAATGGTATATTCGATTTTATAGTGCGATAATGTCATATGATTTCAAAATAATTGATGATCACTGTGTGTATACAAAGAGATCCACTAACAAATTTGTTATATTATCATTATATGTTGATGATATACTTATAGTTGGAAATGATAAGAGATTTGTCAATGAAATCAAAGAATGGTTATCATCTCATTTTGAGATGAAAGATATGGGTGAAGCTACATATATCCTTGGAGTCAAGATTTCAAGAGATCACTCAAGGAAATTAGTATCTCTTTCACAAGAAACATACATTTAGAAAATTCTTGAACGATTTCATATGCAAGATTGTAAACCCATAGACAACCGTATCGTGAAAGGCGAGACTTTGAGTCGTAAATTATGTCTAAAGACTCCACAAGAAAAGGAACAAATGAAGAATGTTCCTTATATAAGTGTTGTTGGAAGTCTCATGTATGTCATGATGTGCACAACACCCGACATCTGTTATGCTGTTGGGTTGGTAAGCAGATATCAGTTCGACCCAGGACAAGCACATTGGAAAGCAGTGAATAAAATCTTAAGATATCTAAAGGGAACAACTGATTACTCATTATGTTGTCAATGAAATGATTTACACTTGAGAGGCTACACCGGTATTGATTGGAGAGGAGACTTAGATGAAAGCAAATCTACTTTCGGATATGTTTTCTTACTAAATGGCGGGGCCACATCTTGGAGTAGTAAGAAACAATCATGTATAGTCTTATCTACAATGGAGGCTGGGTTTGTAGCACTAACATCAACTGCAGTGCAAGAAGTCGTTTGGTTGAGACGGTTCATGAATTATTTGGGAATAATTAATGTTGTTATTGAACTAGTAAGAGTAAACTATGATAGTCAAAAAACAATAGCATACACTAAGGATCCTAAATATCATGGTAAAACAAAAAACATAGATATCAAATACAATTTTATGTGAGATTTGGTGGCATAAAAGGAGGTGAACGTGAAGTACATATCTATGCATGACATGGTTGCAGATTCATTTACAAAGCCTATACCAAGAGATACATTTAATGGACTTGTCAGATCTCTAGGCTTACATAGATGTTGAATCTACTCATACTTTGAGATTTCCCAAAAATGTTCACGTTATCTTATAAATATTAAATAAAAATATTGTTAATGCTCAATTTCATTTATTATGGAACATACATGAAGGAGAGAGAGTGTGTGTGTGTGTGTGTGTGTGTGTGCGTGCGTACGAGCATGCGTGTGTTGGTGTGCATGCGTGCACGCATGTGTGTGTGTGCGCGCGCTCATGCGTGTGTGTATTTGTTATGTAAATACATATACATTTAGTTTGAAGAGCATGTCGGACAGTTAAATGATTGACCTTCTCACACAGGCAATCGCCTCCATTACTTTGTGGGAATGGAGTTGAGACGATTTTAAGCTTATTATCTAGGTGATAATAGAGAGAAAATCTTAAAATAGTTAATGTCGCATAAAACAAAATAAAAATAATGTCATAATGAAGTATGACCATAAATGATAAATTATCAAAATTTATCACTTTATCTATTTATTGCCAGATTAGAGTTATGGTGAACTAAAAGTATGTAAGGTGAACTCAAGTTAGATATTAGGTATGTCTGAACTAAAATCTGTATGACATTTACAAGAAAAAGAGGAATGCACTCCATGTGAAAGGAGGAAATGTTGTAGCATATGATTCATACCACATGTGTAAAAATATTGACCAAGAGGGTAATGAAAGTCAAAATCTCAGCTTTAACATTATGTCAAACCCTGAGATTATAAGAATAAAATCTCATAGAGTACCCTTATTACTCTATTCTATTTCTTGAAAACTTTATTTAATGATTGTTGCCAAAAGATTAAGATAAATTCAATCTGCTGGAACATTTCTGGAAAAGCAAATTAAATAAAAGTTGCAAGAATCAAGAAAGAGGGACATTACAATTTTTTTTTTGGATTATCACATTACAAACATGTGTATTCATTGGTCGACCAATTATGTATTGTTTTTATGTAAGGACAAAACATAATTATGAATACAATAGATGTTTATTATAAATAAGATTGTTAGAAAAAAATGTGATAAGTAATCTGAGGTATTGTATACAACATACAATACAACCCAAGTTTCACAAATTCGAGAAGTTATATATTCCTAACAAATATATGACTAATGTGCTCTCGATGTATACATGGTCACACGACATATTTACTAAAATATGAACCTTGAAGAAGCACAAAGAGAAATAGTCTCATCATGTGTGAGTGGGAGATATTAGATATAAGTAAGACACCTATAATGGGACCCTTCCAATTTGATTATTGCGTTGCGGTAACTGCCAAAAGCAGTTACCACTATCTTGCAGCAATTGCCTTGAAGGCAATTGTTGCATCAATATAAGAGTTTTCATTTGACGAAAAACTCTTCTCTTAACTCTTACGCAAATATATCTCTCTTCTTTCATTATTTTTTACTAGAATTCAAGAGAACGGTGGTATGTGCTTTTGATTAACAAGAAAATGAGGTATTTATGCTGTGAATTATTATTGTAGTTTGTTTATAATAATGTGATTGTAATAATGACTTTTGATATGATCTTGGGAATCAACTAGGATATATGTAATTCTTAATTTACTAACATAACTAACAATGGTACATGATATTAAAAATGAAAGAGATTCATCAAATTAATAGAGAAGCAAAAACATTAATTTTTAATTGCATAAAGAAGGAAATCAAATCATTAATTATTAAACATAGGTTTCGTCAACAATGTTCAGAAAACTGGACCGGACTATGACCCATTCAAGGGTCCGGTTTCCGGTTGGATAGGTTGGTTGGACCGTATTCTAAAAAATTATTTTTTAGTCCCTGAAGGTTTGAAATTCATCAAAAACACCACTATAATACTCCCTTAAGGTTTGAAATCTGTCCAAAACACCCCTATCGCGCGAAGAGACAGGTGATGGTGGCTGCAGCGACGATCGACAGCCAATCGAGGTTTGGAATCATGGGGTTTTGATGTACAGGTGCCGGCGAATCTGATGTTGGTGCTAGGGAGATTGCTTTCAATACATGAAGATTGCAGCTCAGTGTGCAATGTGATTCGATGTTTGAACTTGAAGAGTTGATAGAATAAAGCCTAGAGATGGAATTGAAATGAAGATCGCAGATGAATTCGATTGAGGAATCGACAATTTTCAAACTGCTTGTACAATTTAAGTGATCCGGTTTGGACACCTATTCGGTTGGACTAGAGGTTAGCTACAGTTCAATCGGTCCAACCCCAGGTCATTACAGATTAACTATATAAGCGGTTTTTTATTCGGTCTGGACCGGTTAATCCTTTGATTCCTAGTTCGACCGGTTGAACCGGACGGTCCAGGCTGGGTTCCTTATCATTGTTCAAGATACGACTCTCCTCTCCTCCAAAATTGTGTGAAAAATAGGTTTGATATAACCTACTGTAGAATAAAGATTAAAGACCTTTTCCTTTCCAAAATAAGAATCCTATATCATTAATTATCCTTTTACTATTATAATAAAGAGTAGATCCCATGTTAATTAAATGCAAATCAATTCCTTTATGTTAGAGGTGGGTAAGGACTAGGTCAATCGGTTCCAAGTCCGAGCCCCATGGGTCCCATCCCAAATTGAGACCAGTCTCATTAAGACCGGAACCATTTTGGCTGGGACCGATCATGGGCCTATAAGACCGATCCTATGGGCCTAAAAATTTTAAATATGCTCCACTAATACGTAAAATTTTATTTTAACTTTTATATTTTTTGTTTATTTCGTATAAAATATGAGGGTTTTGGATATTTACCAGGGGTTTAAACGAAATTGGATGGGGGGGTTTGGGATTGGATCTGGGACTGATCCCAAGCCTAGGCCTTGGAGGAGGGACTGAACCTGGGCCCGAGCCCCCCTCCATGGGCCTACTCTGGTTTTTGGACCAGTCCTAAGCCTAGTTTTTTGGGTTCGGGCCCAAATTCCCACCTTTACTTTACATTCTAGACTTGTAATTATAAGGCAAATATCATTTTCCGAGCAACGATACCAAAAACTTTGTTGTTTTAAATAAAACTCGCATAATCTGTTGAACTTTAGAATTAGTTGTATACGAGGTCAAACCCATAGGGTTGATAAATTAATGGAAAACTTAATTAATTAAATTTAATTTATTGCTAACATAGTTTGCAAAATATGATTAAATAAATTAAACTAAAATATATTAAAAGCAATAACACAACAAAAAGCAGATTAATGAATTGAATCCACTTCTAATTTCTGAAATGATTTTATTCCTAATTTAAATTAATGGATAGTTAAGAAATCAGTCCACTGTCTCTTATAGATATTCAGTAAAGCACAGTTTAATAAATCTAACTTGAGTTCTTCTTAAGCCTAAGGTACAATTTCTAAGCATTTTTATGCATCCAATTCAATGAAAAACAATAAATCAAAGAAATTAAATAAACATGTATTCACATGGCTTAATTAATTAAACAATCCTAACTGTCAATAATACATGGTATTAAAGATGAAAGAGATTTATCAAATTAATAGAGAAGCAAGAACATTAATCTTTAATTGCATAAATAATTGAATCAAATCATTAATTGAAATTTAATTATTAAACATAGGCTTCATCAACCCTCAATCCAATAATCTAGAAACACAAAATTAAACCAAAAACAAAATAGAAAGAATAAAACGAAATCATATTGAGAAGCCTTTGTCACTAAAGCTTCAGTCTACAAGATACGGCTCTCCTCTCTTACCAAATTATGTGAAAAATAGGCTTTATATAAGCTAATGTAGAATAAAGATATTTTCCTTTCCAAAATAGGAATCCTATATCATTAATCATCCTTTTACTGTTATAATAAAGAATAGGTTGCATGTCATTTGTTGATGTTTAATTTTGACACCAACGGCTTCGGACATATAAAGTGCTAAGAAGCTACATACAAATAGATTATAGAGAATAGATAAAATACTGTGATGAAAATTACATGCAAGCATGTAAAATAAAATTGACAAGAGAGTTTTTATAATGGTTCAAATGCTTAAAAGTGATTCCTACACCCATTGTGATTGTTTAAGTGAGTGTTCTTTTCTAATCATTACACAAGTTTACAAGGGTTGCGATTTGCGATTTGCGGTTACAAGTGTTTATGTTCTAAGAGAATGTCAAGCTAGTTTATTTCTAATAGTGTGTTTGCTATTTGCTTTATGTAATTTGTATGTGTTTAACCTCTCTTTTGTGAGGAGGGGAGCTGCCTATTTATATCCGTTTTGCTCAAGGTAATGAGTGATTTTTGCTAGTGGTCTGATGGCATGAAGATTCTTTCTGCCTTCCTAGTCATTGAGAACTCTCATGTATATTTTTAAATTAAATGGGGCTTGGACAAGTGTGCGAGCTAAATTCACTCTTGCACTAAATTCATTCTTGAGGCGATTTTGGTTTTGACAGCTAATATTCTTATTGTCTTTGGGTGTGTGTCAAATTATGGTTGGTGGAGAGATCTACTAAATCCTGATTGATGGAGATGACGTCAATGTGTATGAGCCCTTATTTTTAGGAATAACATCATTAAACACACTTAGATCTTAAATATCATTTTGCTCCCTTTATTTTATTCTTCTTTCATTTTACTCTTTGGGCATTAATCTTCACTTGGATCTTAAATTATCTTAGCCGAAATAAAGCTTAATTTCTCGTCTTCAACTTGGATTGACTTTATTTCCAATGCATTTGACTTGAATTGAAGACTTTCTCACACGCTTCCAAATTTATTCACCCTAAATAAAATTAAACATTAAATTAAATTAAATTATTTAAATAAAATAACTAATAATTAACATATATATAAGGGTAATAAATATGATAAAAAATAGGGAAATTGGGATTAAAATTCATGATGCTTGTCCAGTCTTGTGTGATAAATTGGGAGCGGGATCTTTAGTTACTAATCTTGTGTTTCACTCTAGGACTAAACATATCAAAATTGACATTCGAGAGAAAGTAGTTGCTAAAGAGCTAGAAGTTAGAGATGTTCCTACTGAATTTCAAGTAGTCGATCTGTTAACCAAGCCTCCGACAGCCATCTGGTTTCAAATTCTTAGGTCTTAGCTCACTTATCCCTCGGATAAGAGCATTACTTGTGGGGGCCGACCTCGATGATTTTGCAAATAACTAGAATATGCATTACTATAGCTAAGCCTAAAGCTTACAAATAACTAATGTACATGTCATCAGTTAATTGTATTAAGTCAAAGTCTACTAAGTTTCTAATCCGAGTTGTAATCAAGGCCGGCTCAAGGGGTAGGCAATTAAGGCACCTGTCTAGGGCCCCCAAAAAATAGAGCCAAAAAGGGCCAATTTTTTTTTAAATATATTACAAAAATAAAAATAGTGTATAATTTCTTATCTAGGGCAATCCAAGGGGCCCCCCAAAAAAACCAAAAGACCCAAATTTATTATAAACTTTTTAGGTATATTCTCACCCAAAGTTTGACAAAATAGCAAGTTTGTACATCTAGTTTCATATATTCTAATTTACACCCCTAAATTAACACATTGAATTTCTTTTAACAATGAAAGGCTAAAATGGTCATTTACATGTCTCAAATTACTCACCCCCAATTCAATCCCAAAATTCGACATTCACATGAATCATCTTCACCCCTCTTCCACCGCTGGCCGTTTGGAGTTGATTCTGGTTGATTTTCTCACCAAAATCAACCGAAACCATCACTTTATCATTTTCCAAGTGTTTTCCTAGTCTTGATAGCCCTTGATTTGGCCAATTTTTTACGGATGTCGCAACCTAGCTCCACCGCGTGTGATAGCCATTTCCGGCCTTTTCGACATGTACATGGCATCGTTGGCCTTCCCCAACAGAACCATCTTCCTTCCTTCAGCCTACTCACCAAAACCCCTATCATACCTCATCTATTTACTCCGCCATATCTGGCCACCGATACCTTTTGGGCAGCGACTTCTCAAGTCTTTTCCAGTCAGTCCTAGCATTGGAAATCACCCATTTCACCACCCATCACTTCTCCAGCATATGCTCTCCAAAACCCCCCACCAACCTAACCCCGTTAGCCCACCGGTCGTCATCCACCTCTCCTAGTGATTTTGCATCTTAAAAGACAAGAAAAATAAATTTAAAATAATTTTTTTTAATATATGCTTATACTATTAAAAGGCCTCCAATGTAACTTTTGCCTAGGGTCACAAATGTTCTTGAGACAGCCTTGGTTGTAATGGACTATATAAGTAAAAGTATAAATTCATTTTACTTACCAATGAAATGTTATAAAACATTTTCCTCTGTATTTCTACTTTTACTTTAAATACAAAATAAATGAAAATCACAAGCTTTAAGAGTTATTTTCGCAAAAAATAATATTGATGCTTCTTCACATTCGGGTGAAGTTGTGTTGTTTAGGTCTGAAGTGGGGGTTTATAAAGATTTTTCAAACCAATCATTGGTTGCCTATATTTGATACACATATATGTTTCTTAACGTACACTTGACTTGAATCACACTAAAAATTTATGATGGAAAGTGTTATGCCTAAAAAGGTAGGGCTGACGCCGAGCCTTGTCAGTATGGGCGGTCAGAGCTTAGGTAGGTTCTGCAGCCATTCAGACGTAGCCATGTCGCATGCTAACGTAAGCGGCATGTTCCTGCCAGTGCAGTGGGTGTGCGCTAGAGTGGCGAAAGGCTGGAAACGTTCCACGTGTTCCAATCCCTACATAAGTCGAGGAAATCACTCGAGCAGGTGAGAAACGAGACACAAAGGAGGATTTGCACGGCAATCTAACCCACTCATAGATTCAGTAATCATTACCTCAATTCATCCCACTATAAATAGAGGGCTCCTCTCCCGTTTGTGGGATTAGCTAATTTCACTCTGGAATAGCCTTCTCTCTCTCTCTCTCTCTCTCTCTCTCTCTCTCTCTCTCTCTCTCTCTCTCTCTCTCGTGTATTCTCTTGTATTCTCTAAGCTATAAATCAGCTCGCTAAACGCAACATAATCTCATATATTAATACAATACCAGTGGACATAGGATTCGCTTAGTTAAGCATCCGAACCACTTTAAACATTGTTCTTCATCTCTTACTCAAACCAATACCGCCATATTCACGTGTGACTTCTGAGTCAGCTCAGCATTTCCCACATGCGATTAGTTGGTGTCAAAATTAAGCATCAACAGTTTGCGCTAGAAGGAAGGCCTAATTTAGTACTTGTTCTTCATCAAGAGAATCTCTCACTAATCAGTCCCACTACAGCAAATGGCTCGCCGATTTGAATCTGAGTGAATCGATCATGGTGATGAGAAGAACCTCTAGGTACAAGATGACACTTCTCTCGAGGCACCCTTAGTCCCACAAAATACCGTGGAGGATATCCCTTCAAGCTCACGGCTTGACCCAATTGTCATGAGCTACATGGAAAGGTTCAACAATACTCTCCAAACAGTCAGCCAAAGGCTAGACCGGTTGGATCGGGTCGTGCCACCTGAATCGAATGAGGCAGTGCCACCGCCAAAAACGCCTGCAGGTCGAATGAAAGCGCGGAAAAGGGTAATAGCCCATGCCACGCGCACTGCAGCGCATCAAAGAAAAGGAAAGCAAGTGGCGAAGAGCCGGCCTAGAGGCTCCAAGGGGCCAGCGAACACCAACCGCACCCCGTGTAGAAAACCCGTGGCGTTAAGGCTCGATGACATGTCACGACCTATCCCATGCCACGTCGTGCGAGCACTCCTATAAAAGTGCAAGGCGGGGAGATTCCCATTATCGCCAAAATGACGATTCCGATCATCGTCGTGCAGAAAGTTCCCACCGTCTGCAGGTCAGTTCGCACCACCACGGAGGTCGGGAAGGTTCCCTGAACCACGCAGCGCCATCACACGACTTTAACCAGCGTGTGTCAAGATTGGTTGAACTACCGACCGAGGCGAGGAGGAATCTAACCTGTGGTCTTTCCTCAACCACAACCGTGAGGGTCGAACCCATGTTACGGAAAGCAATCCCCAGGTAGCTCCGCTACCTCAGATTGAAGAGCTGTAACAAGCTTTGGATCAGCTGAAGGCTCAACGAAATGAGCAAGGGAAGGTCATAGAGGCGTCTCCCTTTTCTCCGGCTGCGTTAGCCGCGCCTCTCCCATCCAGATTCAGAATGCCCGTTATGCGAGCATTCGACAAAAATTCTGATCCGCAGGATCATCTATACGAATTCAATGACCTGATGGAACTCCACCAAGTCTCTGACTTGGCAAAATGTCATTGCTTGGCAGTAACTCTTACTTCACATGCTAAGCGATGGTTCAGGTCGCTCCTAGTAGGATTAGTCAACTCGTGGCCTTAGATGAACTCGACATTTCTGAGACACTTCCAGGTGAACAAGAAGTTCTCAATGCCTCTGAGCTACCTCAGCAACATAAGGTAAGAGAGGGATGAATCCCGCCAATCTTATATCAACAGGTTCCACAGGGAGCTCCATAAAGTAGTTTATACTCCCGAAGAGTTCGTTCGGATCTGTGAAAAGAGCTGCAATCAGAGGACGATGTTTCCCTCACCTGCTTCTACAGCCTTACGGAGAAATATTTTTGCATTGAAAACTCTGTGGCGGAGCTCAACCGCCACGACCCTGGTCCTTCGAGCAGTGCGCCCGGTCAGGGGCAGAACAGGAGGGCTGATCGTAGATGGGCTAATGACGATCAGCGAAAAGGGAAGAAGCAGTGGTATGAGCCCAAGAAATCTTACCCTCCAGTTCCTCGTCGCGACTGCGACAAGAGTCAGTACACCCCTCTAAATGCCTCAATTTTTGCCATTCTTGACAAGTTAGAAGAGGTCGGCCTATTTGGAGAACCTAAGCCTATGAAAAATCCCCCTTCAGCCAAAAACAGTAAAAAATATTGTTGCTACCATCGGGATAATGGGCATCACACTGATGAGTGTCGGGCCCTTAAGCAAATAATTGAAGAGCTCATTAAGCAGGGACACTTCAAAGAGTATGTTGATGACTCTGCTTCCGTACGGGAGAAAACTCAAGAGGAATCGGGCAAGAAGCGTCGTGGTCGCAAGGGTATCCATAGCATAGGGATAATTTTTGGGGGACCACACCTCGGAAGGAATTCGCGAGGTGCCCAAGAAAGGTATGCTCGCACAGCCCATCATGACCCCATCAGTGTAATGAACGCAGCGCTACGACCTTCTAAGATTCATAGGGAGGAGGAAATCACCTTCTCCGAAAAAGAAACAGTTTGATTGCATCATCCCTATAACGATGCTCTTGTCATCATGCCCCAAATAGGGTGTTGTGACGTCCATAGAATGTTAGTGGATAATGGAAGCGCTGTGAACATCCTATTCCAACGAGCTATTGAAAGAATGAAACTGGATGAGGCCGACCTGAAACCTGCCTCCATCCCTCTATATGGTTTCACCGGGGATCACCTGATCCCTAAGGGGGCAATCTCACTCCTGGTCACATTGGGTAACTCCAATGAGGTGACCAAGATCACTAAGTTCTTAGTAGTGGACTGCCCATCCATTTTCAATGGCATCCTAGGGCGACCTCTACTAAGAAACTTCAAAACAGTCACCTTGATTTACCATTTTAAGATGAAGTTCCCCACCACGACTGGGATAAGGGAAGTAAGCAGATCTCGATGCGCGTCTCGCGACTGCTATGTAAGGGCAATGCAGATGGCGTGTAGGGGAAAATGCACTTCCCGTAGCATTCCCGAACAAGCGATGGCGATCAGTCGGATCGTACCACAGCCTGGCCCAACCGAGGATAATATGGATCTTCATATCCAGGAATGCCCTTCCAATGGGCCGGTTGAGGATTTATGGAAAGTTTCAGTCGATCGGAGCGAGCCGAGCCGAGTGTTAAGGATTGGAAGCAATCTCAACCCCCAGCTCGCCAGCGATCTTACCAGCTTCCTCAGAGAAAATATTAATGTGTTCACATTGACGCATGCTGACATGGTCAGGATCAGCCCGAATGTTATTTGCCATACCTTGAACATCGATAGTGAGGCCAAACCTGTCCGCCAGAAGAGAAGAGTAATGGATTCGAAGCGATATGTTGTCTTAAAGGTTGAGGTAGATAATCTCCTCCTGAATGGATCCATCCGAGAGGCGCTGTACCGAAGTTGGGTTGCCAACCTAGTGCTGGTAAAGAAGCCTAACAGCAAATGGCGGACCTGCATTGACTTCATCGACCTCAACAGAGCGTGTCCGAAAGACAGCTTTCCCCTGTCAAGGATTGACCAGCTTGTTGATGCCACCTCCGGGCATGAGCTGCTGAGTTTCATGGACATGTACTCGGGATACAATCAGATTCAGATGTATAAGTCGGACGAAGAGCATACCTCCTTTGTTATAAATCAGGGGTTGTATTGTTACAAGGTTATGCCCTTCGGCCTAAAAAATGCTGGGGCAACTTACTAGCGACTGGTTAACCGAATGTTTTCCGAACAGATCGGGAGATCGATGGAAGTCTATGTTGATGACATGCTGGTCAAATCGCATGTCGCTTCAGATCACATAGCACATCTCGCTGAGATGTTCGGCATACTCGGAGGTACATAATGAAGCTCAATGCTCTCAAATGCTCATTCGAAGTATCCTCATGAAAATTCCTGGGGTACATGGTTAATCAGAGGGGAATAGAGATCAACCCTGATAAAATCCAAGCTCTCCTCGATATGAAAAGCCCGACTAACCGAAAGCAGGTTCAGAGTCTCAACAAGCGAATAGCGGCACTCAGTCACTTCATATCGAGGGCAATAGATCAATGATTGCCATTCTTTAATATACTTAGGGCCAATAAGAGGTTTGAGTAGACTCCCGAATGCGAACATGCATTCCAGAGCATTAAAGAGCACCTCGGAAAGCCACCTCTTCTGTCCAAGCCTTTCCCGCAAGAAATTCTCCTCCTGTATCTGTCCGTCTCTCAGTACATGGTCAGTGCAGCTTTAGTTCGGGAAGAGAACAGGGTTCAATGGCCAGTATATTACGCGAGCAAGCGTCTGCTGGATGCCGAGATGCGGTATCCGAAAATGGAGCGATTGGCTTATGCCCTCTTGATCGCCTCCAGAAAGTTGCGACCTTACTTTCACGCCCACACAATCCATATAATGACCAGTTACCCACTCAAACAAGTCCTCTAGAAACCAGAGGCGTCAGGTAAATTGCTCAAGTGGGCCATGGAACTAAGTCAGTTCGATCTGCAGTACAGACCGAAAGCAACCATCAAAGGGCAGGTTGTTGCCAACTTCATCTCAGAATTCTCATATCATCAATAAAGGAATTCGAGCAACAAACCAGTGAAATCACCCAAAAAACTGTCCAAAATCTATCGACCTAGAGTCTATATGTCGATGGATCATCAAACAGGAAAAGGGCCAGGGCAAGCGTTCTCCTCCTAAGTCCCGAAGGCATTCGTATTCATGGCATTCTCCTTTTCGGGTTCAAGACGACCAACAATGAGACTGAGTATGAAGCTCTGTTCGCTGGATTGTGGTTGGCAAGAGAAATAGGATTAACCGCAATCAGCATCAACAGAAAGCTACCTATATATTTTAACAACTTTCAATTTTATTTTTAAATGTTTTATACCTATAAATAATTGATGCTCAAGTACACGTATAATTGATTAAGTAATTATTGGACGTTATTGCGTGATCCAGGCGATACTTTTGTCTACTTTCTAGTTTAACAGTGAAAATCAACCGACGATTTGCTCCTTCCTAAGTTAATGTAAAAGTGACATCATTATGAAGAAAAAGTGGTTTTGACGATGATGAAACGGAAAGAGACCTTTTTTGACTTTTAATATCTTGTCGGCAAAGCAGCACTGGTTCTACAGGTTTAATAAATATAAATACCTTTCAAGTTTTCTTATTAAATGAATCAAGAACATCATCGGAAAGAAAGACTTATTCATTATAGCTGATAGATAGACTAGTTCCAGCATCTAAGAAGCCTCATATAGTTTGTGTCACGTTCCCAACTCAAGGACACATAACTCCACTGTTCAAATTGGCAAAATTACTTCATTTCAGAGGTTTCCACGTAACGTTTGTGAGCACCGAGTACAACCACAAACGCTAATTAAAAGCCAGAGGCCCTGATGCCCTCGATCGCTTACCGGATTTTTGTTTGGAAACGATCCCGGATGGTCTGCCTCAAGTTGATGCTGATGTTACACAAGACGTCCCGATCTTGAACAACATTTCAGTCCCATTTCGATTTTCTCAAAAAATTGAATTCTTCCCCCAATATTCCATGTGTTACTGGCATAATTTCGGATTCAGGTCTGCCTTTCACTCTGCAGGCTGCGGAAGAACTTGGAATCCCCATTGTATTCTTCTGGGCTATGAGTGCGTGTGCCTTCCTAGGATATTCAGAGTATTCAAATCTTGTGGCTAAAGGTTTGATTCCTTTAAAAGGTATTATTTACAGTTTAATTAATTGCTTTATTTTATTTTATTTTTTAATTCAAGCCATCCATTTCGCATCAATGAGGTATCATATTTTATAGAAAAATCTTTATGTTAAAAGATGTACCTATTGGCTAATTTAGTTAAGGGTTGGGATAGGCGGTTATTTTTTAATTGAAAATATTTAGTTGAAACATAAGGTAACAAATGTAAAATATTGCAGATGTGGCCGATATGGAAAATGGCTATTTGGATACTGTTGTAGATTGGATTCCAGGATTGGAAGGCATCCGGCTAAGGGACTTGCCAACCTTCATTAGGACAACAGATCCAAATGATACATATTATGTTAAAACTTCATCATGGAACTGATAAAGACGTCTCAAAAAGCTTCGGCCATTATTCTCAATACGTTTAATGACTTTGAGCATCATGTTTTGAATACTCTCTCCTCTATATTCCCTCCTATTTACACGACCGGTCCTCTTCAATTATTTCTCAAGAACATTCCCCAAAATTTTCTAAAATCTATTGGTTCAAATCTCTGGAAAGAAGAGACTGAATGTCTCCAATGGCTCAATTCCAAGAAACCAAAATCCGTAGTTTATGTGAATTTTGGGAGCGTCACTGTCATGACACCGCAACAAATGACTGAATTTGCTTGGGGACTTGCTAACAGCAACCAAACGTTTCTATTTATTATAGGAGAAGATCTTGTTATGGGTGACTCAGCGATTTTGCCGCCTGAGTTTCTTGAAAAAACTAAAGAAAGAAGTCTACTGGCGAGTTGGTGTCCACAAGAAGAAGTGCTCAATCATCCATCTATAGGAGGATTCTTGACTCACAGTGGATGGAACTCTACCATTGGAAGCGTGTGTGGTGGAGTGCCAATGGTTTGTTGGCCATTTTTCGCAGACCAACAAACTAATTGTTGGTTTGCATATAATAAGTGGAGTATAGGCCTGGAAATCGACAATAATGTAAAGAGAGATGAAGTGGAGAAACTTGTGAGGGAGTTAATGGAGGGAAAGAGTGGTACAAAGATGAGAAGTCAGGCCATGAAGTGGAAGAAGAAGGCAGAGGAAGCCACTAGTCCGAATGGTTCATCATATGTGAATATCAATAAACTAGTTGAGGAGGTACTGTTATTATAATATTAAATATTACAGTTCTTAAGTACTATGATACTTGCAATTAGGCCAGAAATGATTATGTTATTATTACTTAATTAATGTAGGATGCTTCTTTTTATGTACACTTTCTTGGATATCAATCAGAGAAAATATAATTTTCATAGTAGAATAAATGACATATGCTCTTCGATTATGTTAAGAGTACATAACTTTGTTTTACTTTCTAGTCTAATCAGGAAAATCATTCTATCATGGTACAGCTAGCAAGCACTACTTTGTTTTACTTACGATTCTAATCAGGAAAATCATTGAGAAAAATTGATCATTCATGATAAGGTTACTATAGTGTAAGGGTGTTTAGACCATATAATGTTTAATTATAAGAATATATTATATTAACGGAAAGAAAGATTACATTGAAGATTACTGAGAATGTTTATAAAATATGTTTGGTTGGTTCGAATAAATTGGTAAATAATATATTTGATTGGGAGGATAAATGGGTGGGTATGTTATGTAGATTACTAAATTGCCCTCCTTTTTAAATATTAATATAATATGACTTATTATTATTTTTTGAATAATTTTTTTAACCCCTTACATTTGAAATTTTGCTAAAACACCTCAGCCATATAAAACTTTAATTTATAGCAAAATCGCCCCCACCCATCCCAAGCCACTGCCGGCAGCCAACCACCATCGCCGACCGCCGCCGGCAATCGACGAAATGATGCACAACTGGTCGTATATGGCCGATCGTGCATTGGCAAAGTCGAAAATGGCCATGGATCACAAATCCATGGCCGAAAAAGGGCCATATCTATGGCCATTTCACGACTAGATCTATGGCCATTTCATGGCCACATCTTTGGCCATGAAATGGCCATAGAAACACCAAATCTGGTTGTTCCGGAAAAGGCCTTATCGGCTCACGACCGGCCAAATCCCGCTAGTCATGCACCATTACGGCTACTGACGCCGGTGGTCGGTGATGATGAGTCATGGTTGGCAGTGGTCTTGGGTGGTTGGGGGTATTTTGTTAATTTTTAAACTTTTTTTGTGGCTGGGGTGTTTTAGCTAATTTTTCAAATATAGGGGGTCTGGGTAATTGTTATTTGGTAGACATTTAAGGGCAATTGTGTCCGAAATGGTTTTTAATTAAGGACAAAATGGGTAGAAAAATCAGATTACCTCGGTAATGTTTTAATAACACCCCCTTAGCAAGGTAATAAGATTACCACCCACATTATCAACAGTAAAACTATTTGCAATAAAAGATTACTGTAATATTTTATTTCTTGCAAACCAAACACAAGAATCTTGCAAAATAAACGAAGATGACCCCGTCATCTTATTTACCCTCGATCCAAATGGCCCCAAAATGTAAAAACATCATATCATCATATATGTTTGTGCGAAAAAACTTACTTGGACAAACCTACTGCGTGAGAAGTTTATCGATAGGAAATTCATTCAAATTGGAAGATTGTGGAGAACCGTGCAATCACTTCAATAAGATTTGCTACTGTTATGGGGCACCGGTGGATTATGCTAGAGTGACCCCTCCAATTTTTAAATCATACACTTGTGATTTTCGCAAGTGTACAAAATCCTGTAAGTAATAAAGTGTATGAATACGGATATTGAACCCAAGGGAATTACTATTATCAATTACCAAATTAAACTATCCTATTACTATTTGATTAATCCAAATTGTATCAAGGAAAACCTAAATTAAAAAAAAAAATAACAATTGAAATTAAAAAAGAATTGAAAAGAGAACAACTAAATAAAGCTTTGAGTTTAATGCAAGATGACTAGACCTAGGGCATAGATTTCACACCAACTCTTATTCATATGTATTGATCACTTATGCTAATTTCATTAAGCTCTTCCTACAGGTCAAACTCCCTAAATTTCCAATAACTTTCTCTCAAACAATTATCAAATTACCCCTTAATTACTAACCCAAATTATCTCTAATTAGATTTAAGCAATTGGAGATCATTACGCTCTATGGAGTTTACCAAAACCTCACAAGTTACGGTAACATATCTCTAGCGTTTTCTCAATCTATGGTTTTACTACCATAGACCAACTAAGTATCATCTCTTGATCTCAACCAAGTCCATTAGTTCGTTCAATTCTTGGGCCCTTAAGAATCAAAAGCATTAGGCATAATAATAAAACTTAGGAAGAAATCTTAATGAAATCAACATAAATAAATCAACACATAATCAAGAGATTGGGCTACATCTTAGCCCTAGAGAATAAATTTAGTTTATAATCAACATGAAAGAAACAATCATCTTTATTAAAATAAGAAACACGAGTTCAAGAAAGAAACAAGAAGACTTCTCTATATTGCAAATCAAAAGCTCTAGAAATTCTATCACTTTGATCTTCTCTTGTGTTAACCTCCTCTAATTCTCTCCAAGGAATCCCCAAAATAATGCTAAAAGACTTCTATTTATATCCCACAAGGGTTAGGGTTTTATTTTCCTTAATTCTATTTAGTTTAAGACTCTTAACCCTATTTTCCTAATAAAAAACAGAAAAAAAAATTCCTAACTGTCGTGACTGTGCAACGGCTTGGTTGATTATGGATAAAGTGTGCTGTGGCACAGTGATAACTTCCTATTCTTTAGTTCAAATCTCGCATCATTCCTCAACACTCTAGAGATGGTGATTTTTTAGCACAATAATAATGGAATTTGGAGATGTTGTAACATATGAAATGTAGCCCTTTGAGTCAGCTTTCCAACACTCAAAGAATCGTCTTAATCCAAGGTTTACAACTCGAGTTATTGTCGAAACACTGAGGTGTGTTCAAATTAGAGCGTAATCTAGAATCTCCTCTTTACTTCAAAGCTCTATAACTTCTTCAATTCAACTCTGGTTCTCGATCCGTTTGTTTCTACTCATCACTCATTATGTTGCCGACATGATTCTTTATTCAAGCATAACATTTAGCACGAATAACCTGAAAAACACTCAAACACACCTGTGATCCGATAAAAAACAATTATGAAAATATTAAGCCACTTTACCTAATTAAGCCTAATTTCTCACAAAAAAATCACCATAAACCACTAAGTAAATGTGTATTTTTAAGCTCTTATCAACACTAGATCACAAAAATAGGAAATTTGAGAAAAAAATAATGTTTGTGTGAGATACATATAACATTTCTCATCCTTACTGTCAAGAATTGTTATAAATTTGAGGGTTTATATAGCCTCAACCTCCTAGGAT